>NC_088217.1:83183796-83481362 GCF_036934945.1 Oncorhynchus masou masou | reverse complement strand
TCCTCTTACACGCTTATTAGAGAACGTGTCAGTGTTGTCAATAGCTTCTCCACTTTGAGCTTTATGATTTGCTCATTGTGTTTGCATTAGAGAAACAATCAATGTATTTCAACCTCTCCATTTAATTTTCAGTTAGCGGTTCTCTCCTTTCTGCCAGTTGGCTGTGCCATTTTGGGGAAGCTTTGTTTTTGAACCCGTCATAGAACAGTGTTTGGTGTGAGATACATTACTGTAACCATGACAGGGTTGGGGTTGTCTCTCACTCATATCCCACTGAGACAGAGAACCATGTAGGAGGGCCTTCTGTTTCCGCTCTCAACAACACAAGAGTTTGAAAGTTGATACTACCAGTTACACTAACTAATTAAATCCCAATGACAAAAAATGCAATAGTCTATTCAAAATGTTTTAATGCAATTCATCCAGCTAAATTGCACCCTTAATATTGGCCTGTGTGTTAAACTAAACTATGCTGTCATTGCTCAACAGGCTCTAAAGACTGATCAGCAATCTCTGAAAAATAAAACATAAACATGTTTTTTTTACTACTCAAATCATCTGATTATGTAATTGAAACAAACAGTGTCTTCAGAGGCAAAAGCTGAATGGAAATGTATTCGTCTTCCAAAAGAGTTTTCCGTGGGTGAAATCACATCACTCAATGACGGTACATCAAAGTTGCTGAGTGTCACTTTTTAAACAAGGATTTTAACACACCTACTTGATTCTCTCTTTCCAACAAACTTCTTCCGAGAAATGACAAATGTTGATGTCACCACATTGCAAAATAATCTATCAAAACAAAGATTTCAGTCCGTTTCCTTTTAGGAGACCAGTGGATAGATGGTATGTTCCATCAACACGTCACTGGCAGTACATGGTGCTAAAGTTGGCAATAAAAGACCTCAGCAGCAAACTCTTTAACAACAATTAAAACGCTTGTGACCTTTGACCTTACATTCAAATTGTCACCGTTTACCTGTGGCCACTGCACTGGTCAGGCCTGAGATGGACTAGACTGAGGCTACTATTCAATCAAACACACAATCCTTGTTTTATGGGCTATTTCAAAATGAACTCTCCCTTAATGTAATAATCAATGTTGGATTCACATACTCAGTGAAAAACAGGCGAGGTTCCCACACAAACGTAGACAAATTCCAATATTTCTGTTTAAAATATTTTTTTCTGGCAAATTCACATGCATACATTCACACACTCAAAACTGTGCAATATATTATACAACTGGAATCTGTTGTGTCTCAGGGTTTGAAATACGAACTCTGACCGCAATGCAGAGAGAGAGACCGAGATATGGCCTTGTAGCGATGCAGCTATTTCTTAAAAATAGTTATTAGGAAACAACCTGCGGAGCTCATCATGTCAGGTCTGATACACCTGCCCCCCACCACTTGTATCCATGCCCCCCCAGCCTCTCACTGACAGCTTCACACTCAAAGCTTCCTGTGTCAGATATCACTTCACGATGATCTGCGATCTAGTACATGACCGTAATCATACCTCACGTTTCATGGTGCTGGGGTTAATCACATTACATTAAATTTCCTGTCAGTAGACCTCTTACAGGACATGTGGTTTCTCCATATCCCTGTAGTTCAGTTTGGAGTGTGGGTGTAGTTGACCCTAACCTAAGGCGCACAACATGTAATCAGGGTTAACCTTCACTTGTTCACGTGTAAATGTGTTGCACAATGGAAGTATTGCACAATATGGTGCTATAAAGCATCACATTTGAGTATGAAGTAATGATGAACACAGATCAATTTTTTTAATGTCAACCTTAACGTGATGAACTATCTGGAGCAAGTACTTTGAATTGGAGACAAAGTATTGCGGGGTGGCAGGGTAGCCTAGTGGTTAGAGCGTTGGACTAGTAACCGGAAGGTTGCAAGTTCAAACCCCCGAGCTGACAAGGTACAAATCTGTCGTTCTGCCCCTGAACAGGCACTGAACACACTGTTCCTAGGCCGTCATTGAAAATAAGAATTTGTTCTTAACTGACCTGGTTAAATAAAGGTAAAATTAAAAAAAATGCTGTTCCTGCCACATGTGTTTGGCCCTTTCTGCAGAGGCCCCTGAGGAGGCTTTAACCACACTAAGGTTTACCTGTGGTGGGAAGGGAGAGACTGTCTGTAAGGCGACCACAGCCACGATCATGGCAGTGCTAGTGATAGTGGAAACGTCTCCCTCCTAGGTCAAAAGACAAAAAGTTACTGAAAACTAATCAATTGTTTACTGAATGACCTCATTGTAAATGTTGTTTTGTAGTATGTACACATTAAAAGGTGCTACTGTTCATTTAGTCAATCACTCACTCAATGTCCAATTCCGCTCAGTAAACTGTAGGCCATCTGTCATTAAACATCAGAATCCTCTTTTATTCCTACCCAGAATATGACTTGGTGCTGCTAGCAATTAACAATCTAGTGAGAGAAACAGAATTTACACAAACTGCTCTATTCATTCCGATCCGCTTTAGCCAACATCCGCACAGCGGCCGCTTCGGAGGTGCCGGAGGTAGGACTGTGTTAGGAGCTGTCAAATCCACAAGCGGCTCCTGGCATTATACCTAAAGCGGACATTGCCATTGGCTGCACGGAGTGGCATGAACAGAAATCCCATGCAGCCTTGTTTCTAAGTCAGAACAGTGGAATGTGAGATGTGATCTCCACCTCCATTATGACGATAGAAACGATTTCGTTGAATGTTTTTCAATGTGAGCGTCATGATTTCTAGAGCCTCCACTTTCTCCTTCTGAACTTCTAACGCCAGTGGGACAGTGTGGCTTCGTGACAATGATCGCAAGAGCAGCTGCTCGCCGATTTGTTGGCGCCAGCGCAGTTCCACCTCCTTCGACAACGGCGAAACATCTGCTATGCGGGTGTCTGCTATCGCCGGTTAACCCTTGATCTGATTGAAGCCAGAGTTTACATACATTATACAAAAAAGTCAAGTGAATACAGTTGATGCGGTGTGCAACGCTGTGCACTGCCTCCGTCCTCAGTCTCTACCGTTTACACTGAGTGTACAAGACATTAGGAACACCTGCCCATGACAGACTGACCCTGGGATCTTTGATGACAGCTGTTAAATCCCTTACTGATGTCAAAATCCACTTCTCCCCCCCACTGTTTGTCTGTTATCTTCCGTCCAGGTACCTAATGAATACGACCCAGCACCAGTCTGCTACTGGAGCCCTGACCCTGTCTTCTATGAGTCACATCCTGTGTTCTGCCATGGCTTTTAGTGCAGGTGACATGAGGCGATGGACATTTTCTTTTAGGCTGGTTCAACAACCCTGGTGGTACAGTGCTGCTAATGCAGCCGGACAAGTTCATCGGACCACATATCCTCCCTCTCTCATTCACTGACTGACACATGAGCTCTGACATTCAATAGCTTCTGCCTCCGTCCCACATGATTCACTGACTGACACATGTAGACTACTGCTCAGCCTCCTCTCTCATTCACTGACTGACACATGTAGACTACTGCACAGCCTCCTCTCTCATTCACTGACTGACACATGTAGACTACTGCACAACCTCCTCTCTCATTCACTGACTGACACATGTAGACTACTGCTCAGCCTCCTCTCTCATTCACTGACTGACACATGTAGACTACTGCACAACCTCCTCTCTCATTCACTGACTGACACATGTAGACTACTGCACAACCTCCTCTCTCATTCACTGACTGACACATGTAGACTACTGCACAACCTCCTCTCTCATTCACTGACTGGCACATGTAGACTACTGCACAACCTCCTCTCTCATTCACTGACTGGCACATGTAGACTACTGCACAGCCTCCTCTCTCATTCACTGACTGACACATGTAGACTACTGCTCAGCCTCCTCTCTCATTCACTGACTGACACATGTAGACTACTGCACAGCCCTGGTGGTCATTCACTGACTGACACATGTAGACTACTGCACAGCCTCCTCTCTCATTCACTGACTGACACATGTAGACTACTGCTCATCCTCCTCTCTCATTCACTGACTGACACATGTAGACCACTACATATCCTCCCTCTCTCATTCACTGACTGACACATGTAGACTACTGCACAACCTCCTCTCTCATTCACTGACTGACACATGTAGACTACTGCACAACCTCCTCTCTCATTCACTGACTGGCACATGTAGACTACTGCACAACTTCCTCTCTCATTCACTGACTGGCACATGTAGACTACTGCACAACCTCCTCTCTCATTCACTGACTGACACATGTAGACCACTACATATCCTCCCTCTCTCATTCACTGACTGACACATGTAGACTACTGCACAACCTCCTCTCTCATTCACTGACTGACACATGTAGACTACTGCTCAGCCTCCTCTCTCATTCACTGACTGACACATGTAGACTACTGCTCAGCCTCCTCTCTCATTCACTGACTGACACATGTAGACTACTGCACAACCTCCTCTCTCATTCACTGACTGACACATGTAGACTACTGCACAACCTCCTCTCTCATTCACTGACTGACACATGTAGACTACTGCACAACCTCCTCTCATTCACTGACTGACACATGTAGACTACTGCACAACCTCCTCTCTCATTCACTGACTGACACATGTAGACTATTGCACAACCTCCTCTCTCATTCACTGACTGACACATGTAGACTACTGCTCAGCCTCCTCTCTCATTCACTGACTGACACATGTAGACTACTGCTCAGCCTCCTCTCTCATTCACTGCAGGTGCAAGCGGACAGCAGATTGCAGTAGAAAACATCTCCACATCTCCACATCTACATGTATTATTACTAAACAGCAAGGGCTCTGTGCATGCAGACAGTTACCTGGAGGTCACATGATCATCCAGACACACAGATCAGGAAAAAAGAGAATTGAACTTTTCTGAATGTGGAAACACACACACACACACAACCTCCACACTCATTCACACACACATGTAGACACACACACACTTGTCTTTGTATTCACTGACTGACACATGTAGACCATACATATCCTCCTCTCATTCCCTCTGAAGGTAAACTCAGTTCAAGGCCAGGTGTTCTTAATGTTTGATACTCAGTGTATACTGTATACACTTCTTAATTTACTGACCACAGTGTTTCAGTGTCTCAGCCATCCTGAGGCCTGACCACAGTGTTTGTGTCTCAGCCATCCTGAGGCCTGACCACAGTGTTTCAGTGTCTCAGCCATCCTGAGGCCTGACCACAGTGACTTGTGTCTCAGCCATCCTGAGGCCTGACCACAGTGTTTGTGTCTCAGCCATCCTGAGGCCTGACCACAGTGTTTCAGTGTCTCAGCCATCCTGAGGCCTGACCACAGTGTTTCAGTGTCTCAGCCATCCTGAGGCCTGACCACAGTGTTTCAGTGTCTCAGCCATCCTGAGGCCTGACCACAGTGTTTCAGTGTCTCAGCCATCCTGAGGCCTGACCTCAGTGTTTCTATGTCTCAGCCATCCTGAGGCCTGACCACAATGTTTCTGTGTCTCAGCCATCCTGAGGCCTGACCACAGTGTTTCAGTGTCTCAGCCATCCTGAGGCCTGACCTCAGTGTTTCTATGTCTCAGCCATCCTGAGGCCTGACCACAGTGTTTCTGTGTCTCAGCCATCCTGAGGCCTGACCACAGTGTTTCTATGTCTCAGCCATCCTGAGGCCTGACCTCAGTGTTTCATGTCTCAGCCATCCTGAGGCCTGACCACAGTGTTTCAGTGTCTCAGCCATCCTGAGGCCTGACCACAGTGTTTCAGTGTCTCAGCCATCCTGAGGCCTGACCACAGTGATTCAGTGTCTCAGCCATCCTGAGGCCTGACCACAGTGTTTCAGTGTCTCAGCCATCCTGAGGCCTGACCACAGTGTTTCAGTGTCTCTTTCAGTGTCTCAGCCATCCTGAGGCCTGACCACAGTGTTTCAGTGTCTCAGCCATCCTGAGGCCTGACCACAGTGTTTCAGTGTCTCAGCCATCCTGAGGCCTGACCACAGTGTTTCAGTGTCTCAGCCATCCTGAGGCCTGACCACAGTGTTTCAGTGTCTCAGCCATCCTGAGGCCTGACCACAGTGTTTCAGTGTCTCAGCCATCCTGAGGCCTGACCACAGTGTTTCAGTGTCTCAGCCATCCTGAGGCCTGACCACAGTGTTTCAGTGTCTCAGCCATCCTGAGGCCTGACCACAGTGTTTCAGTGTCTCAGCCATCCTGAGGCCTGACCACAGTGTTTCAGTGTCTCAGCCATCCTGAGGCCTGACCTCATGGTTTCATCGGCTTCTGTAATCCTGATTGCGCCCTTATCGTCAGTCTCTCTCTTGAAGGGAGGCCAAACTGTTTCTAGATCAGATATGTCCTAGTGGAAATGACAGATAAGGAGGGGGAGGGTGTATTTTGCAGTCCATGGACCGATACCTATCGTTTGGATGTGGCTGATTTGGTCTCTAAGCTTTAGTCAGTCCTGGTACAAAGTAATTTGGAAATAGGTCTTTGCTGATGCCATATAAGTAACAGAAACACACACCTGGGGCTCACATAGGCAGTTATACCACCTCAGACTCAGAACGTGTTGCAGCTGAGGAAACCACTGAGCTAGATACAGCTCCACTCACCCCCACCACAAAAGGCCTAGAGTCACAGCAACCACACTGAGCCTGACTGTCATATGACTGTCTTCCTGAGACGCACAGAGAGAGAGAAGTGAAAAAGTTAACTGTTTCTGTTCTATACATGTGAGAAAGTGAGTGCACATAGACACATACCCACTCTCACCCACACACCTACTTCCATTCACCTTCCTGACATAATCTTTCTATCAGTGAGGGGTGGGTTTTACCGGGGTGTTTGTGTGTGTGTGTGTGTGTGTTCTCATTAATGTCAACCTCTCCCCTGCAGAGGCGCTGACCCCACTGTACGACCCTAAACTCTGCTACATTCTGGACGGCTTCCTCCTGCTCTATGGTCTCGTCATCACTGGACTGTTGCTCAGAGAGAAAGTGAGTCCAGGTTTACACACCACTATATGGGTAGATGCAGATTAACCTCTGACTGGATATACGGGTACCAGTTTGTTTTAGGACCAGTTATTGTCTCAACATATTTGGCTGATCTCTCTCTGTCTTGTAGTTCTTCAAGGGCAAGATATTGGAGGATGACGATATCTACACTGTGAGTAGTCGTGTGTGTGTGTGTGGCAGGGGGGGGGGTTGTGTTAATGATCCTGGAACACTGTCCCTGTGTTTTCTAGGATCTGAAACCTACGGACGGGGGCGGTTATGGACGAATAAACAGAAAAGATCCAGAGAGTGCAACGGCACGCGATGTAAGTGTGTGTGGATCTATATGTCGTGTAGAAGAATGAGATTCGTATTACCCCAATCATGCATCAAAAGCCTGATTCTGTGTACCTTGTTATATTATTCACAGAATCGCAGGAATAATGACGACACTTACACGGTACGTGCATTACCCAACATACAGTATCATTTCATGTTAGTTTAGATATTATAATAGATATGGATGTTTCTCATAACTCACTGTTTCCCTTCGCAGTCCCTTAAAAACCAACAGACGACACGTACAGGGAGATCGCTGTGAAGGACAATCAGCGCCGCAGGAACAGGAACGACCAGGTGTACCAGGTGTGTAGTTGAAGTTTATTTGTGGGATGCACAGGATACACATGGTTCACACAGTCCAATGAAACGCTTACTTGCACGTTCCCTATTGACCACGCCCCACCGCTGAAACCAACCAATTAACAAGGCCCGAATACACAAACAGCCCTTTCACTATTAGTTTCTCTCTGAGGGGACAGTGGTAGGGAAGTAGATGAGAGGGAAGGAAGTGTGCAGTGAGAGGTTTGGAACAAAGTGGATGAGGCAAGGGTTCAGTGAGAGATTTGGGATGAATCCTAGTTGACTGTGTCCCCCTCCATCTCTCTATCAGGGTTTGAGTGCCGCCACCAAGGATACCTATGACTCTCTCCAGATGCAGCCTCTCCCTCCTCGCTAACAGAAACATCATGGAGGATCACGCCTCGTCCAGCGGTCTGTCCTGTTTGCCTTTCTATCTGCAACCAGTATACTGCTACAGCGTTGTTGTATGCAACAGTTACATATCCCTCTTCTCAAATAATTTTAAATTGGTGAATAGTTATTTACCCACCAACATCTAATCACTGATATCTAGAACAGTCCTTGTTGTGTAAAAAGTATGTTTGCAGTTGTGTTACTCCCTTTTTATCTTACAGGCTGTTGTTGGAAAATTTGTAGACTTTTGTGCCAGTAACAATTTCATAACTGTCTTAATATATGAACTTGATTATATGTTATCACTATTTTATGACTTTAGCTCGTCTCTTCCCCCCCCCCATACACCCCCAGTCTGTAACCTTTGACCTTGAAACTCATTCTACCAACCCTTCCTCATTGGCTACTGCTTTTCTAGTTTATACCTGGAGTAATGTAATTAAATAATAAATCTGTAGGTTGTTATTTTGCATACAGTGTACAGTGTAATTGTGTTCTCTTCCCCTCATGTTTATAATGAATAATGTGCCTCAGCACTATAATAAAACCATTACAAAGATCTGATTATCAGGTTTGTCCTTTACCACTGAGTCTTCTTCTGCAAAGGAGAGACACAATGGCAACAATGTTACTACTTTTAATGTTTATAACCAAGTTACAGTAAGAGATTTTTCATATACATTTGTAAGTAAAAAAAAAACAATGTAATCCCCCAAATACAGCAGACAAACAGGTCAACAAGATGGGACATAGTTAAACGACTACGGTCTCCCTACGTTGTTCCCGTGACAACAGTGTGGCGTGATAGTAGTTGATATAGCAGTAGTAAGCTAGTATACTGTTGAGTGGGTGTGTTCATCATCTATGTAGTCTGCCAAGTAGTGACATCACACCTTGCATTGCCACAACCATGGGTGTCACCACCTAGTGTTAGTGTGACAACTGCTACCTCACTAAACGAGACAGGACGAAGTAGGGACCAGATTTGGAGTGGTGTACTGTAATCCGTTACGTTATCAGAAAAAAATCTTGTAATCAGATTATACTTTGGAAAAACTAGATTACTTCTTGGTTTACAAAAATGTTACATTGACACCTTTCTGTTTTATCAATTACATTAAATTAGGCATTGAAAACGCGAGTCAGACCACAAGTCAGAGACCACTATGACACAACAAATGTGTTTGTTTGGATCATTTTTGTCAACTTCTAATGCCTCTAAGGGGAAAGTAATCAGATTGTTACTGAGTAATCTAAGTTAGTTAACTGTTTACAATTTCAGATAACTAGTAACGGTTACATTTAGAAAGTAACCTACCCAACTCTGTGTGGGTGTTAGAAAAAGATATGCAGGCCTACACTTTTTGTTTTTTGTTGTTAAAGTATTAAATCACAATACACAGGCAGTGAATCGAGGCAGTGAATCCTAAAACATCCAAAAAGACCTTCCATTTGACCATCTACCAACAGTAAGATCATTCTGCATTGACATCCATACTGAATGAGAAAAACAAACAATTAAGCTCTTTTCAAAACACACTTTCTGCTTGACGATATCTTCCCTGAAATGTACCATATTATACATTGCGCTTTGGATGCCAGTGCTTGGTTCTGTATCGGTCTACTACAGTATAAATACGCTGTAGGGACGGGAGTAGAAAGGGCAGCGTGAAGAGACTGGGAATGGCCGTCAGAGGCCGGGATTCAATCCGGTCCTAGGTTATAAAGGTATTACGTATTTTAAAGGCAATGTTCCCTGCTTTTGCAGAGGTCCCATTCACGATAAATGCTGCATATGTTCAGCTCAATCAGAAATTGCCTTTAAAAGCCACAACGCCTATAACCCTGCGATCGGATTGAATCCCGGCCAGAGTATTCTTTGGTATTTGTGTAGATGAAACATTTAGCAGGATTTTTGCTTTGGAATACAGCTGGAGGAAAATATCTGCCCTCTACTTGATGTAGAAACAAAACAAGCAGATGTTAAGGGGTGGGTAATCATTTAGACTCCAGGGCCACATCGGGATTTCAAAATTCAGCGGAGGGCTGCACTTTTTGGGGCCCAGAAAAAGGGCAGTTATTTTAAAACGTAAAAGGTCCATTATAATTTAGTTTTAAAAGTTCAAAAGTTTCCTGGAGTGTTTTTTCATCTGGCCATATGTTGCCGTCACCTGCATTACTTGGCGTACAAATAAAACTAAGACAATGTGTAAGAGATGTGATGACTAACTGCACAACATTCAGGTAAAGCGACTACAAAGGACAGCAGCACCACTGATCTAAGTGTGTGTGTGTGGTAGAGCGTTATGTCTTTGGTTTCTTTTGAGATGCTGCCTCCTGGTGTTGAATAGGCCCAACAGTCCCAGATGAACCCAGCACTAGACAGCCTGTCCCCCCCAAGACTGGAACCATCAGTTAGGATGTTAGTAAAGTTTACAAACAGGTTGTTTTCTAACCTGCATTAAGTAGTAGTCTGCAGATACCATATATCCCATCCATTAAGGCCACAAAATAAATCATTTTCTCCCTTGTGATGAAAACATAAAGGCATGAAAAGTACACAGTGAAAACTTCTGGCTTTACATTTTTTTGATAAAACAGCACAACACAAAAGTAAAACAGAACGCAGTACATTTCCTTAGTTACAAGAGGACCATAATGGAAACAAGCATTTGGACTTTGTGTTTATATCCTCAGTTTGGTATGTGTATCTGTTGCCAGGTCAAACAAAAAAAAATCATGGATTTTAAATTGTCAAATCAAATCATTAAACTGCAAGTCAACAGGCCAGAAACGGATCAGTCCACACCCTGTGGTGTACTTTGGTCCAGTCACAACATTTCTATCCTACAGAGGATGTTAAAGATAATGCACTACATTCAATTACAAGAACCTACTAGTTCAGATAGAAAACAGGAATATTTAATGTATATATATTACTTGCATGTGAATAGAGCGCTAGACGTAAAGTAAAAATGACCCTCGGATACATATTTCAAACTTCTCAATATAGCAGAGCAAACCCACAACAAAGACTCCAGCAGAGATACAACTACATTTCCATAAGGCTTTGCAGGAAACCCCCAGAACAAACACACTCCACCAAGAAAAGATCTAGCCATCAAACCAGCTACAAAATGAAAACGCTAATGCTTTGGTATTTAGGATCAGACAAGAATAAAGTACCATTTGGGTGAATATATGACATAATAGCAGTAGTACTGGACACTGCAGTTACAGTGCATGTGGAGTCAGCTCATGTTGTGTATCAAGATATGATTCTCTGCTGTCGTCACCGTTTCAAACGTACAGCAAAGCTACAAAAAAAACAGGTAAACATTTCTACATTCTTAGAATTGATGGTTTCAGTTTTGCTTGACTATATATTGTTTTCTTGCTGCTGAGGTATTTCAATATATTATGTTGAGTCAGTACTGATTGCAGTACCCGGGGCTCTAGTGGCAGCATATTGGTCTTACGAGAAAGAATAAGCTCAGAGAAGGCCAGACCTGGACAATCTCCTTTAACTTGTACATGCAGTGACTCACTGGGAAATGGCTGTCCTGAGAATTACTTCAAGAGCATTACTCTTGTAAATACCTTCTTGAACTCATGTAATCCAAGGCAGATTCAGTATGGGCCATGCAACTCCACTATACTACTGACACCTTACCCTACCTTCTCCAGACACTCTTTTTGGTATCCTACCTGTCTTCTATAGACCTCGGCATAAGGGAGGAGAATATCAGAGAGAAACATCTTTGTTAGTCTTTGGAAAGTCCCCTTCAAAATATTGCATTAATCTCTCCCGCTCTGGAGAGGTCCATTAGATTAATCCCTATGTTACATTACACTAGGGTGATGATAATATAGAGCTAAGTCTAGTACACTAATATTTTTTGGGTTGGATAAAGGACATTCCAAGTTCTCTTGAAGTCTGCTGTTTTTAACTCTTCCCAGAGACTGCAGTAAAGCTCTCTCACAGCCTAGTGATTCTTTTTAAAGAGTTGGAACTATGTTGAAAAACATGTTAAAGCAACAAAACTTAATAAAAGTTTTGAAAAATGTACAAACGGCAAATATCAGAGCACACAACTAACCGCACAAAGAACATTTTAGGTAACATGGAAAAACAAGCAGAGAAATCTAATCTTTAGTTGTAAATCTGATGTCAACGGTCCAGGCCTGTACAACACGCCCTCAAGTAAAACTTAAAATTAGAGAACCTAACACACAGATCATCATGAAATCTCTCTAGAAAGTTAATCCATGTCAGTTTCATTCAATACTCAGCAAAATAAAATCAAACACACATTTTTGGTTTTAGAAGCAGTTCTGAGGAAAAAGAGATTCTATTGCCAAATCTCAATCAATCTTCGAAAGGACCGTTAGGACCCCTTGTGGCAGAGATAGGGAGGAAAACATCTTAATATTTTTCCAACAACAACTTTTTGGTGGTAGCAAAAAGAAACAAAGATTAAATAACGACCAAATGAAGAGGAGGAAATGGGGAGCGACCCACCCCGCGAGTTCATTCATTGGGCCTTAGAGGCTCTGACGATGGTGTTGACTGGTGTGGTTGCCGTGGTGATGGTGTTGGTGCCAGCGGTGAGTTGCAGGCTGAGGGCACTGGCAGGGATGAAGCTGACAGGGTTACTACCCAATAAGGACAGGCTCTGGGGGTTCAGGAAGAGTGGCGTGTTCACCATGCTGGGGGCGGAGCCAGACATGCTGGTGTTGGCAAATAGCAGGTTCCCGTTCCCGTCCAGGGTGGTGATGGGGAAGGACCCGCTGGAGGCCAGAGCTGTGAGGAAGGAGGAAGAGGGAAGGTTAGACTAGCATAGTG
Source organism: Oncorhynchus masou masou (assembly GCF_036934945.1). Classification (NCBI taxonomy): domain Eukaryota; kingdom Metazoa; phylum Chordata; class Actinopteri; order Salmoniformes; family Salmonidae; genus Oncorhynchus; species Oncorhynchus masou. The sequence continues at coordinate 83,468,471 of NC_088217.1, read as the reverse complement.
ACTGGGGATCATTTCTCCCTGAGAAAGCAAGGGTTCCACATCCCTTCTTGTAACCAAAACAACCCTATTTCAGAGCTCTAGTGACTTTTAAACAAGCCAGAAAAGAACACATTAAATGCATATTTAAGTATGTATATAAAGGTGCATAGTAGCAGGGTGTACTTGCCACTCAACACACCTTGGATGGTGGCTAGCGCTCCTCCAAAACCTGCAGTAGTTAGGTTCAGTAAGGCCCCCCTGGAGGAGCAATGAGTCACTTATGTGATAATGGACAACATCTTTTTCACTTAGATACCGAGTGGAAACAGCACTTTGTGTCTGTGTGAGCCTCACCCTGTGTTGAACTGCGATGAGGGCATGAGACCCGGGCTGATTCCCGCCGCTGCAGCCGCCATTGCAGCCAGACCCCCGCCGTTGCTGTAGAGCATTTGCCCCGCCTGCGTCATGGTAACGGCTGGCTGTGACATGGTTGTCACGGAGGAGGAGGGTGTGAGGGACATAGAGGGGACTGTAGGGGTGCTGGAGATGACGGATGCTGTGTTGCCGTTGGCTGGCACCAGGGTCCTGTCTAGAACACAGGATGGTCAACATTACACCATATAATTAATATACTATCAACATCAAATAAATAGCTACAGGACAAAAGACAAGTCTGCATCACCTTCAGCGATGAGGGGAAAAAACTATCAATAGTTAGTCTGGATATTATTTTTGACGGCATATCGTATCGTTTTGATAATATATTTTTGCGCTAGTTTGCTGTACCAGCACTATTTTTTCTTCATAGCTTCAAATCAAATTTTGTTTTGTCACATACACGTGTTTAATAGATGTTGTGAAATGCTTGTTCTCCATCTTCTATTTAAATAGGAAGCCAATTTGTTTTCAGCACTTGTATTTCCCTGACTGATCAAAAGCAGTTCTCATGTCTCTCCCTCGTCCCTCTGCAGCAGACATATGGTGAGCAACATTTTTGGAACATCGAAATCGCAATAAAAATCATAGTATCAAATCGCAATACATTGTGAAACGTAATACATATGCTATCGGCACCTAAGTATGGTGATAATATGGCATTGTGAGGTCCCTGGCAATTCCCACGATCGTAGTCTGGATAAACTAATGCGGAATTGCTACTACCCATCAGTGTTGGGATTAGTTACTTGAAAAAGTAATATTACTCATTACATTTAACAAAAGTAACGGTTTATATTACTTTGCGTTACTTTCATGAAAAATATCTCAAAAGCTCAGTTTGACTGTGGGAGAGAGGAAGGTGAACAGCTCGCTCTACTTACTACCTCGGCTTTGATCACTAGTTTCTCCTTTCATCCGTGGCGCTGCCTTCCTGTGTCAGTCTACAAGTGCTGCACTATACAGTATATGGGCTGCTTAATTAGCCATATATAATGTAAGCCAAACATCAGCTATCAGTTGTGGTTATAGCCTGCACGTATATGGACCCATAGAGATGCAGAGGACGCACTTCCACTAGACGGTGAAGCCCTCTTTGGGCTTTGCCATCACAGAGACTATCAATGGAAAGATCAGACGAGTACACCCAAGACTAGAAAAACACACACGTACCTGTGAGGCTGAAGCTGGTGACAGGCAGAGAGGGGTGACAGTCACAGTGGTCTGGGGTACAGTGTTCACCAGGCTGGCAGTAGTAGGGGACGAGAAGATGGACTTCTGGAAATCTGAGCTGCTGGGAGGGTTGATCCTCTTCTCCTTCTGCCGGCGGTTACAGAACCACACCCGGATCACTTCCTTCTCCATGTTCAGCTGGTCTGCTATCAGGGAGATCTCGTCTGATGACGGCTTCTGGTTTTGCTGCAAGGGGACAAAAAGCACCAGACTCAGTGAGGGAAAGTAGACACCTAGTGCTGGCAGTGGTCTGTAGACACCCCGACTACTTCTAAATGCACGGCGTACAGTCAAACATCCCTTATTTGGGTCGAGCTCTTCTAAAAGGCATCTAAATCTCGTCTGAACAGGTACAATCTTCCTTGTTAGAACCAGGTCTTACCTGGATGAAGCTCTTCTCCAGGGCCACACGGATGTTGGTGTCGATGCTGGTCCTCTTCTTGCGGCGCCGGCTATTGAGGTCAGACGCCAGGCTGGGTGACCCGTGACCAGAGCCCAGGGGACTGAGGCTGGGGCTGGACTCTGAGCTCACATTCTCTGCAGCCAGAGGGACAAGGAGAGTGGGTCAGAAAACCCAGTGGGAGAAAAACTCAGATACACTACCCAAATATAAAAATGTACACAATGACAGCATTTAAAAAAATTAAAATAACACACACACCTCCCTTATGAGGACCTACCTGCGTCGTTGAGCCACTTCTCCAGCAGCGGTTTCAGCTTACACATGTTCTTGAAGCTCAGGTTGAGTGCTTCAAAGCGGGAGATGGTGGTCTGGCTGAAGTCATTACCATACAGCTTCCCCATGGCCAGCCCCACGTCACCCTGGAGGGAGAAGAGAGGGGGCAGGGAAAGTAAGACTGACATCAACCAGGTTGGTAGTATATAGGGTGAGTTCCCTTCCTTAAAAAATGTAGTTTGATGCACTGAGTATTTCGGAAAAAAACCTCAAGTACAATATAAATGCAATCCCTGGAACTCTTTCATATCTTGTTTCAATGGCAAAATAATGGAGGGAAGAAAATCAGTTTTGGATAAAATAATTTATCACAAACACAAAAAATAAAATAAATTATGAGCGTATTACAGCGGAAACCAGTCCAGAGTCCCTGCGCCATACCTGTGTGAAGCCCAGTCTGATCCTCCTCTGTTTGAAGGCCTTGGAGAAAATCTCCAGCTCCTCCAGATCATTGGCATCCTCCAGAGTGGGCGTGCCCAGACCTTTAGGGGGCGGGGTCTGGCTGTGGATGAGGAGCTGGCCAGGGGTGGCAGTTATGGTCCGTGTGGGAGAGGCCGGCTGTGTGCGATAGGAGAGAAAGATAGAGGGAGGAAGAGACGTGCATGGTCTGTGTTCCTGTCCTGAAACAACCCACAGCCACTAACAATTAGGCTATTGTGAAAAAGTGTGTTTCCCCTGACCTGTGGGGCAATTGTGATAGTTGGAGTCTGTAGGAGGTTGGCTTGGCTCTGAGGTAGTTGAGTGAGAAGATTTTGGGCTTGCAAAAGATCTGTCAAATGAGAGATGGTTTAGTGAAAGGTCCTGAAACATGAAACTACTTCAGTGCTGGTGTATAGCTTACTATGATACTGAAACATACTGGGCTGTCCCTGTGGAGTCTGGGAGATGAAGAACTGAGGCTGTAGCTGGGTGGCCATGGAATGACCTGGCTGGACCAACACAAACTGCTGCAGGCCCTGCTGCTGGAGCTGAGAGAGAGGAGCCAGTGTTAGACAAGTATGAGTCACTGTGTGTGAGTGAGTATATAACACTACAGTAGATCTCTTACAGGAGTGATGTGTATAGGCTGGGACAGTGGTAGTTGGGTGGTGATGGGGGTGGCTGCGGAGGCAGAGATGGCGGCCCCCGTGGTGCTGCTGTTCTGGGCCTGGCTGGCGGAGTGCTGCTGAACGGCTGCTGCAAGGAGCTGGGCCTGAGCCTGCTGGAGAAACAGCTGCTGCTGCGCTGGAGACAAGGTCAACTACACAAACAAACAGGGAGAGAGACAAGAGAAGAGATTGAAGGAGAGAGTGTGTGACTAAGAGAGATAAAAGGGGGCGTGTAGGTGTGTATCAGAGATTTAATCTGTGGCTTAAACCCTACTACTTTTAAATTATAAAAAGCCAGTGCAACCTATGGGGATATGACTGCAGAGAGAAGGTGGGAGTATTATAATCAAAGACTGGTTATGAGGTATATGTAAATTGGCATACATTTGCATATCCACCCCACCTGTTTCTAAGCGACAGTTGGAGTGGGCTAATTAGCATGCAGCAGACAGCGCGCTGGTTTTTTGTTTCAGCGAGAGGAGGCATGCCAGGCAGCAGGCTGCTGTACTACCATTTTAACGGCTAGTTCCAAGCTGGCGCCAGGGTAGCGGGCTAAAGGCGTCACCATGGTAACGCTGGACGCAATGAATGGACCCTTGAGTAGCCAAGGGGACGGGATCTTATCCGTCTTGCCTTGGTGTTAGATCATGTTGGCTATGGAGCTAACTGACTGATGGCTTGTAGAGTATTAGAGACTAAAAGTATGCAAATTAGCATTTCTGGATTTTGTTAAAAAAAAGAATAAAAATAATATGAGTAATGCGTGGGAGTGTGTGTGTTACCTGTTGCAGCAGAGCCTGTGACTGTGCGTTGGTGAGGGACATGACAGTCTGCTTCTGAGAGTCCCGGCCATTGGTCAGCACGCCTAGAGACGGAGGTCAGTCAGAACAACACAGTCAAAATCCTCCAACATACATCTTTACATTGGACCAAATATACAGACTCAAAGTTGTTACTACTCTGTTACCACAGTACAGCACCGAGGACAACACCATCGAACCTCAAGTCAGTTCAGCACTACATATTCTGTGATGGAAATTAAACAGGCCATAATATATAAAGACGGCCAAGCTCATTCCAAGAAACACATATTCCATGACATACTAAAGGCTCTAGCTGTAGTCAAAGAAAGGCTGTAGAAACTCACCTTTGACTACGTCCCCATTCTCCATGGTGCTTTTACTGGGCACTGACAGGTTGATTATCGTGTCTGAAACAGAGGGGACAATAGAAGCTTGTAAACCAGACGGCTCGGAAACAGCACATGACAATTCATTTATTCCTTCAGAAAACAAATTCAAAGGATCAACAAGTGTAGAATTCCACAAACCATCACAGGTGTTCTGGAATACTCTATTGTCATGACACGCGGTCCAATACTACTACTAGCATACCAATTGAATAGCACTGTATCCAAACCCAAAACATTGCTTCATTCAAGTGGAATGTGGTATGTTAGTGTGGATATTGGAACAGATCTCTCACACTGCTCTGCTCACCGGCTATTGCAGTGTCCACAGTCTGTGGCATCACCGGCGTGCCATCCAGGCCAGCTGGCACTGACCCCGCTCAGTTGGGCCCACTGACCAGGAGCAATCAGAACCCAGAAGACTGGCACAGCCAGGTGTGTTAAACAGAACACAACAGGAGGAGATCCGTCTAGTGTTCTCTTTCGCTCACTGTAACAACTAGCTGCTCAGCACACCGCCTCTCTCACTGTAACAACTAGCTGCTCAGCACACCGCCTCTCTCACTGTAACAACTAGCTGCTCAGCACACCGCCTCTCTCACTGAAACAACTAGCTGCTCAGCACACCGCCTCTCTCACTGTAACAACTAGCTGCTCAGCACACCGCCTCTCACTGTAACAACTAGCTGCTCAGCACACCGCCTCTCACTGAAACAACTAGCTGCTCAGCACACCGCCTCTCTCACTGAAACAAATCAACAAGAGTGTGGCAAAACAGTATTTCTGTCTTTTTCTCCTCATTTTCTCTCTCTCTCCCTCCCTCCCTGTGGAATGGAACAGAAACAAAGAGTGCAGCTGGCAGCGTAGCGCCCATAACGAAGCAGCGTAATCAGTATTCAGCTGATTAGAGCCGTATGCAAATTCAGCCCCCGTTTCTCATTAAGCCAAGGCGCCTGCTTTGAAGTTGCGGAGAGCAATTCATTTCACACAGAGCTCCGAAAGCTTTCTGCATAATTCAAAAATCTCTATAAATATTTATTAGCTAATTTGCATATTAATTGGATAGCTTTTAAGGAGTACGTGGCACGTGCCAAATAAGTTCACTCTTGTGCGCACTCTCTCCCTCGCAACTCTTATAATTTGAGGGCGAGGGGGATAAATTACTTCCAAGCTGTAGGCCCCACTTTGCCATTTGATAGCAAACTGATAGTAAACTTTGTTTCCAAATCCAAGACATGAAGGCGTGAGTGAGTGTAGGACTACGCAAACCCTTATCATGGCCTTCTCTTCAATGGCAAATCTCCAAAACAAAACATATATGACATTGAATTTGTATACGAGACTGATGGCTGTAGGCCTACACTGAACATGTTTGAGCTTCAGCAGACAGTTGTGGATAAGAGCCTTGAGTTCCATAAACCTAATTGGCACACAATGCATTATGCAAATCATTCAATTAATAGAATTTCAGATTAGCAATGAATTATGCTTTCATGTTATTGAAAGCCCAAATGCATAATGCAAAGTAGATAAGGGAGAGAGAGCGCGCACAGGAGAGAGGGGGCAGAGAGAGATGGCAGAGAAAATTCAGCGTATTCAAATAACAGACATCCAAAATATGCAAAACACCGATCATATTCTGTGAAATTGGAGCTGAAAAACAGTGCATAAGATTCCTCCTGAGCATTGGAGGCCTTGACACAGGGCTTTATGACACTCCGTAACATTCTAGAAGAGGTCCTTTACCTTCAGGTACACCACTACAGGAATAGACGGTAGTAAAAGGAAAAATGTGAAAGGAATAGGCTAAGTCAAAAATGTGATTGTTTTCAAAGAGACTAACTGATGGATAGCCTATGTGATGAGTAGTCTACATGAGATCTACAGAAGACCTTGTTCTTCCATCAACCTCTAGTACTACTAGTACACCGTGGGGTGGCTAGGGAGGGATCTCCTACCCAACTGTGTCACATTTACTCTTCAGAAAACATGGGCTGAACTGGTACAACTATAAAAGTTATTCCACTGGCATGCCTGTAGGCCTAGCGGGGAAGACACAAACAATGACAAACTTGGCCATTTCAATTTCAGTCTGCTTTCACTAGCAAACAGAACAAACCAGTTGGGAACAGTAGCCCTCTTTGCACAAAAAGTATTCAACCTGATAGCTAGTCTGTGACCTTGGCCTGGAACAGGTACATGCCTGTAACCAGAGTTACAAACGTGGTGGCAAACTCCACTCCAAGCGGTTTAACATTCTATCAAAAAGTTTTCGTTCAAATGTCGAAGAGAAGTTAGGAAAACTACGCTATAAAGATGTCAACGTTTCCATGGATTTTCAGAGTTTTCGTTGGTGCGATCTCATTGATACTGTACCCATAACGTTGACCGTGTTCATTGCTACAGTCAAGTTACTGTAGCCAGCGAGTAATGAAAATAAGTGATCTCCTCCTAGCGGTAACCCTCCCCCCAACTGCATTGCAAATAATAGATTTACTATTATTAGATTTACTGCAATTGTTGTATCAAATCCTCGCTAGATTCTTTCAAATTATTTCTAAACATACTTCTGAGATAAATGAATATGCAAAATGTAGCTAGCTGCTAGTTAGCACGAAGTAACACTAGCTATTTGCTAGCTAGTGTCCATGCAAGCGAAGCTAGCTCGTTAACTATTGCCTTTTTTTCTGTAGTTATGTTCCATTACATTTTTTGTAAGTGAGTTAAATAGCTAGAGCAAACAACTCAACAGCGTTGCCGATTACAGATAAAATATGTTAAATCGCTGTGACTTTTGGCTATGAATATGGAACGCGCACCACACAAAGGAGGGAATGTCTTCTCCTCGAACGACAACAACAATCCTGGTCAGCTTTTTTCCTCATACACGCGCCGGGTAAGATTGTAAACTAGAGCAACCATATGGTGCTGGTCTTTTCGTTTATTTGTCACGGAGTCAGACATAATAAAATATAATCTGCAAATGAATATGTAAAATGTAGTAATGATTACCTGGTCCTGAACTTTCATATTGGCTCATTACTCCTCCGTCAGCCATATTGAATATTTAAAACAAATGCATTCAGTCAACTATAGAAGCCCTCCCACCCAGGTTGTCACTATTTGACCACGCTAGAACCGACGGAAGTAGGCCTACAGCGCTTCAAAACCCCCAAACACGATTTTAAACACTTAGACCCGACCAACCACCAACCCTAACATAATCCTACAATTCGTTTTAGAACAGATATCGTCTGTTCTAGCTCAGTTCTGCATATACTTAAAAACCTTTTGCCCGTCTAGCATGTTCATCTAGTCACTAGCCTAACACTCACTTGGCATGAGAGACAATAACACAACTACAAATAAACCATGGCAGAGAGTAGTAATGACGTTTTTCTTTCGCAAAGTGGAATAGTAGCATTGACTATGTTATTTGCGCGCGTGTATGTCTTCTGGCTTGAACTCTTCGAGTGCATACAGTACATGCCCATACTTGTAGGGCTAGACAGACGCTCAATAGGATATTGACTGCCTTGTCAAAGTGTGTCTTGCTGTAGTCTTCTATCCATAATATAACAAGTAGATAGTATGTATGGGGTAAAATATTGTGATAAAAAGCACCCAGTTCAGTAGAGATGAATATGTTGAGTTCCCCTTACAATGTTAAGTGCTATGCGATTTGATTATCATAATTCCTTTTATTCTGTCTTCTATTCTTCTACTCTGTCTCATGTTTTCGTTAAAGATGTGATCAACTAGAATCCAGGTCAGTGTCCTTAGGCATGAGGAATGAGATAAAAATAAAATAAAACAACCAGATAATTGCTTTAACATTTATTGCAATTATAAATGCTTTGAAATGGATTGTGTTTGTGCTCCAAAAATTGTACAGCATAAATATTTTTTGTCTTGAACAGTAATCTAGTTTAGATTGTTTTGTAGGTTAGTTGTTGCATTTTACAATCAATGCAACAAACAGCAGACGTGTGTTACTCTACTTGTACTGCACAAACAATGCAGTTAGGCTGAGGCAATATTTAAATATTCATATTTTGCGTCCATTTGATTATAAAATAGACTATGAGAAATACACTCGTTTGAGTTTAGAAAGCAAAGTGCACATTTTCCCTTTTCCATTATAATAAAGCTTAGATATTTGATTTAGATGAGTATTTACATGTCAGAATGATCTATAACAACTACCTATAGAATTATAAAGGTCACCCCACTTCTGAAAATAAAAAGACCACAAGCGATGTTCTAAGAAAGGTGGCTTGTGTAGCAAGTGTGCAATTTTAATTTATTAGCTGAAGAAACATATTAACATTGGATTGAGTTTCTTTCATACTATAAGTGTGACACTGTCTTTGATTGGTTAAGAGTCATTGCTTCTGTAACCATTTGACTTTGATTCTTGTTGTGCCCTCCAAGCTGCAACGATGTCATCGTCCTGCATTTCTGCCTCAGCCCGAGCCCGAGACCTCTGCCTAAGCTCGCTGAGGAATCTGTCGACATCTTCTTCCTCTTCCTTTTCTTCCTTCCTTTCTATCCTCCCCTCCGTCTCCCCTCCACTCTCATTTTGTGAGTGATGAGTAAACTTCCTCTTCGATGTATAACTCTCCTCTTCTTCCTCCTCTTCCTCAGTGGCTGTGTAGGATCTTCTAGTCCTGTAGCTGCTGGAATCCACGCTGTTGGAAGAGAATTTGCCAAGTACACGTGAGTCTGTGTCTGCCTGGAATCTGGAGCGATATCTGGATGCGACTTCATACTCCTCCTCTTCTTCTTCCTGCTCAGACGAGTCCCTCCGACCTCCGAAGTTATACACGGAGGCAGATGGCCCTGGATCAGTCTCGTCTTCTGCACTATAGGACGCTGGATTAATTGAAGGAGGCATGACGTTGGTTAGCCAATCATCAACACTGGTGTTCTTTTCTTTCTCCAGAGCGGTGGAGAGATTTAGGCAGCCCGAAAGGCCATAGCTTCGCGTAGGTGCTTTCTTTTTCTCTGGTGCAGGTGGGAGAGACGTCTTTATCTTTCCCGTTAAATAGTCATCCTCCTTCTCTTCCTCCTCTTCGCCCTCGTCCTTGGGCTTCTTCTTCTTGTAGAGTGTGCTGCGCTTGTTATCTTCGACGATCTTCTTCATCCCGTAGCAGGCCATCTTGTTCCTCATCTCCGACTGCATCTGCTTGTCCATGGAGTCCAGCTTCTGTAGGTTGACCTGGTCGGCAAAAAGGCTGTAGAGGGGCACGCTGGTGGTGGTGATCTTGCTCTTACGGGAGCCCAGACCGGAGATGCTGGAGAGATTACTGGTAGAAGAAGCAGCACTTCTACCAGAGAGCACAGACTCGGCCCTGCCAGCACTGACACCGTGATGAGCCAGCGAGCTTGAATAGGACGCTCCACTCAGCATAGAAGCCTTGTCATCGTCCAAGCCACGTCTTGCTGGCCCTACCACACTAGATGTCCCACCGAAACTTAGCACCGATCCAGCCTGGGACGGGGAGGCTCATCTCACGCTCCTTCTGGATGAGGGTCTCGGACACCACATTGGCGATCCAGTTCTGAATGCTGGACAGGTCGACCATGGGCTCCCCACCAGGTCCCTGCATTGTGGGCACAGGGATCATGGGGACTTGGGGAATGCCCTGCGGAATTCCTGAGCCCATAGAGGCCTGAGATCTGGTGCTGCGGGCTTGGGATACAGAAGACCTGCCACTCAGCATGGACATGTTGTCATCATTGGCAACACGTCCAGTTTGTGAGCCGTCAGGCTGGGCGAAGAAGGCAGAGAGTGGCAGGTTGCTTCCGCTCATGGAGCTCTCCGTCTCCCAGCCACACATGGACTGACTCTCCTCCAGCGTCTTCCGCGAGCGCTCCAGGAGCTCCTCCCGCCTCTGTCTCCTCTTGGCTGTGGCCGAGTCCTCGCCACGGCTCATCTCCACAATGTCATCTTTTGTTGCCTTGTTGTCCTCTCCAAGCCGCTTCGCCTGTTTCATCTTCCAGGTCTGGTAGGCTGTCAGGTTGACGTCCTCCAGTGCCGGAGTGCGGGCCTCAGCATCGCCATCTCCCTGCTCCCCACTGCCCCATACACCCCCGGCTCTTTTCTCCCCATCCCTCCCTTCGTCATTCTTATTCCAGCCAAACTGGATCCTCTTCACCCTCCAGCGCTCCAGGGGAGTTAGGTTCTCCTTGTTCCTCTTGCAGAAGTTATACATGGAGCTGGTGTCTGAGAGCACGCTCTCCACGTCGTCCTTGATTGTCTGCTTCTTATTTTGTATCCCCTCCATCGCCGTGCTCTCACTGTTGTTGTCGTCGTCCTTCTTGCAGTAGCGCGCTGCCGCCTGCTCCTCGATCTCCTTCAGACGCTGCTTCCACAGGTCAGAGTAGCTGCTGCAACTGGCCGTGGACACTGACTCTGAGGGGGAGTGCCGCGGGTGCCGCTTCAGGCGCTCTTTCATGGCCTGGACGTCCTCACTGGTCACGCTCTCCAGGTCTTCTGTTGCCCCAGGACCCCGCATGCCCCCCAGGAGAGACTCCTCGTCCCCAGCCTCGCTCATCAGCTGTCGCTCCCACCACTCCTCGCTCTGGTACTTCTCGTTCCTCCTCTGCCACTCGCGGATCATGCTCATGCCATCTTCATCCCCATCCTCTGTATCCTCCCCACCGTCGCCAGCGTCTTTTCCTGGCAGGGCCAGGCCCTCTGTCGTCTCTGCCCGATCCAGGCCCATCCGCAGCCCTCCAAAAACACCGTCCCTGAGGGCGGCGGCTGCGGCAGACGAGGCCACGCTACTCATCACACTTTGGCTGTCCTCCTCCTCCTCCATCATAATGGAGTGGGCCTTCACGCCCATCATGCTCTCTTCGTCGTCAAACAGGTGGGCGCGAGTGTGGGCGTCGATGACGGAGCATTGGCTGAGGGTGTCGTCATCATCGTCATCACGCTCCTCTAGTAGCGTCTCGTTAAGCTGACGCAGCTGTTTTAGGAAGCCCTCGTTGGGGTTGATGGGCCGCTTCTTCCTCAGAGTGGTCAGTGCCTCCATGATGGTCATGTGTTGGAAAATCATGAGGTAGGCAGCCACCAGCACAGCGGAGCGGCTCTCGCCCATCATAGAGGACACCAGGACCTTACCTGCAGGAGAAGAAGACAAAAACACACTTCCCATTGGTTACACTTGCAATTTATATGTAGTTAATTAAAGATACATTTGCAACATAAGGGATAAGCAAATGACAATACTGATTTCATGAATCTGAAAGTATTAGGTACCAGTTTGATGATAACAGCTGTAGCTGTAGGAGGCTAATACATTTTATGTGCAGGTAGAGCCAGCATGACGTCTGCTCTGCAAGGACACTCTATAACCAGCAGAGGGCTGTATTCCCTTCCAGGTGTGACTGTATCACTCCTAAACACTGTACCCCCCCCCCAGTTATAAACTCTGACATCATAACCCATGATATGATAACCCCAAGGTGCCAGGTTTGTAATGTGATGCGTTGCATACTCCCTCCCTGTAGCGGAAAGGACTGCGAGGACCACAGACCCACACCTATGACATGAATACTAGTTACTACTGCCTGACATTTAACCTGATTCTTAACAAATATGTGTTTATTTAACTCAAGCGGTCAGTGGATCTAATCTATTTGGGGTTTAATTAGAGTTGGGGCGGGGAGGGGGGGGGGGTGAAAAGCTTTAGAAGATGATTCACCCGCCTAAACAGAGTCCAGATATAGCTAGGCTATCCCTGTCCATTGGCTCTGAGTGACCTCCCTAAAATAAGACTGACGGCCACCCCTGGTTATGATGAGTAATTAGGAGTAGTCTATAGATTAGTCTAGAATCTAGATGGAACTCCAAGTAGTCTCTGGATTGTTCTAGAGATGGAATTCCAAGCCTCATCATCACTGGGTCCAGTTAAGCCAAAGCAAACAATCCAGAGATTGGTTCTACTATGTCCAGGTCAGCCCAGACTCAAGGTCAATGGAAATGGGAGAAAAACATGAGATCACACAAGAAGACGTTCATATCGTATCCATTAAATATCCTGGTAATAGCTCTCCCTCGCTGTCTGGTAGGATAGGTGGAACTTTCACCATATTACTTTGATCAATCAAATCCAGGTAGATATACAAATGCATAGGGTGTAGGGTCTGAGGTGGGTCCATTGAGAATTGGGCCTTGATCCACCAATAAGAACACACAAAAGAACACTGACTCACCCTTGTGTGTCAACAGGGCCTCATCCAGGAACTCAGCGCAGGTTCTGAAGTGAGGGGAGATGTCAGACTCTGCAAAGTCATCTACCTCGATACCCATGTAGCCGATGTTCATGCCAGCGTAGAAGGCCTCCCTGTGTAGACCCCGGTACCGTGGGCAGCGTTCAGGATGTGGGTGATACCCATGCGCTTCAGACGAGCTTTATTGACAGCCACAGATCTGCAATACAGAGGAAGGAACAAGCAACACTGTTGTTGTTGTGGTCAGGCCACTTTTACAAAGTATTATAAACTGGGTGGTTCGAGGGATGAATGCTGACTGGCTGACAGCCGTGGTATATCAGACCGTATAACACGGGTATGACAAAACATGTCTTTTTACTGCTCTAATTACGTTGATAACCAGTTTATAATAGCAATAAGGCACCTCTGGGATTTGTGGTATATGGCCAATATACCACGGCTAAGGGCTGTATCCATGGTATATTGACCATATACCACACCCACTCGGGCCTTGTTGCTTAATTATACCATAGGAGGTGAACAGCTATCTATCTGTCATTCTATTGACACTCAGTGAAGTTGTCTATGGTGAAAGTGAGGTGGGGATAAATCTAGCTGGAATGATGTTCCATGAGCTATGCATATAACACTGTATTTTGAAGGGCGGAGCATGTGTGTGTGTGTGTGTGTGTGTGTGTGTGTGTGTGTGTGTGTGCTTGTGTGTGATGGGTGTATGGGGAGATGTAATGCATACAGTAACCTCCACGGCACAGTGAGTGACTCACTTCTCAGCGATGAATATGTTGTTCCACACCTCGTCCACAGGGTTGTTGGGGGCCTCCAGGCGGTCCTGTACCATGGCCCGCTGGATGTCCATCACACAGGGGGTGTTATAGGGGCTGCGGTCATCGATCATGTCCTTCACCCGGTTGTACAGGTCCTCCACCATCAGCTGTTCCGCTGTCTCCAACATGCTGTCTGGGGTATTCTCTGCCCTGATACCCCGTTGTGGGAGCTCTGAGGAAAGGAAAGAGCAGACTATTCAGATACACACACACACACACACACACACACACACACACACACACACACACACCCTACTGCCTAATCCACAATATTACATAATTCATTGCATCTAAACGTGTAAGTAGGCTACAGACAGTGGCTAGATTGAAGGAAATAACTTTGTGCTGCAAAACTCCCCACCCTCTGTGTCAGTCTTTACAAACCATACCAGGAGTATGTCACATTTGCAGACAGCATCCGTTAAGGATAGACAGCTGCTGCAGGGACACCCTGTTAGAAAGCAAAGTAACCTATTCAAAGTTAGTTAGGAGCATAATTGTGGTGTGTTGGCGAACGCATTATCCCAATCAGACAGTCTAGCTATGGATAATGGCTTGGACGTCTCTAGCTGGATATTGCCATAATGAACACATTGTATTCTCAGGTAAGAGATAGAGGTGATTACTCTAACGCTACAGTATAATCAAATCAAACTTTATTTGTCACATGCGCCAAATACAACAAGTGTAGACTTTACCATGAAATGCTTACTGACAAGCCCTTCAAACCTCATAAGGATCCGCCCCTTTAAAAAACAAAACACAAAACATTTTTGTCTAAAATGACATACCCAAATCTAAATGCCTGTAGCTGAGGCCCTGAAGCAAGGATAGGGCTATTCTTGATATCATTTGAAAGGAAACACTTTGAAGTTTGTGGAAATGTGAAAGGAATGTAGGAGAATATAACAAAAAATGCAAGAGTGTGCACAGGTTCCATTTAGATTTTGGCCACTCAAACAAAGTAGACTGATGAACCATTGAATTTCTGTTCAAAATGTATTTGTGCAATTTGTTCATTAATAACTTTTCAAGTTCAAAACTGTGCACTCTCCTCAAACAATAGCATGGTATTATTTCACTGTAATTTGTAAATTGACAGTGCAGTTAGATTAACAAGAATTTAAGCTTTCTGCCAATATCAGATATGTCTATGTCCTGAGAAACTTTCTCGTTACTTACAACCTCATGCTAATCGCATTAGCCTACGTTAGCTCAAACGTCCCATGTGGGACCCACTGATCCAACAGTGCAGTTCAAGAAGAGTTAAGAAAATATTTACCAAATAAACTAAAGTAAAAATGTTTTTTTTTTTAAAGTAAAACAATAAAATAACAATAACGAGGCTATATACAGGGGGTACCGAGTCAGTGTGCAGGGGTACAGGTTAGTTGCCGTAATTTGTACATGTAGGTAGGGGTGAAGTGACTATGCATAGATAATAAACAGCGAGTAGCAGCAGTGTAAAAAACAAATGGAGGGGGGGGGGGGGGGAGGGGGGTGTCAATGTAAATAGCCCGGTGGCCATTTGATTAATTGTTCAGCAGTCTTATGGCTTGGGGGTAGAAGCTGTTAAGACTTGGTGCTCCGGTACCGCTTGCCGTGCAGAAAGTCTGTGACTTGGGTGACTGGAGTCTCTGACAATTGAATTGGTTTTCCTCTGACACCGCCTATTATATAGGTCCTGGATAATAGAGCATTGCATTGCAGTGCATGCTGTATGTATACAATGTCTCTCTGGACTGTCTTGGATTGATTATTGAACTGCTTTTTAAGCTAAATACAATTTACCCTTGTATTAAATATCTCTGTCAGGCCGAAAAAGAAGTAGCTTTGTCCGAGACATTGTGTAACCAACCGAATGGCCATTCGGGGACAAACCACAGCTTTATCTCTATGGGACAAATACAATATGTATGTGGAGCCAGGCACACGCAATGTGCTTGGCACCAGTACAGTATTTTTTTAACTAGGCAAGTCAGTTAAGAGCAAATTTTTATTCACAATGACAGCCTACCAGGGAACAGTGGGTTATCTTGACCTTGTCAGCTCTGGGATTTGATCCAGCAACCTTTTGTTTACTGGCCCAACACTCTATCCACTCTATGGCCACTCTAACCACTAGGCTACCTGGCCCAACACTCTACCTAACCAACCAGTAGGCTACCTGGCCCAACACTCTAACCACCACTAGGCTACCTGGCCCAACACTCTAACCACTAACACTCTAACCACTAGCTACCTGGCCCAACCACTAGGCTACCTGGCCCAACTCTAACCACTAGGCTACCTGGCCCAACACTCTAACCACTAGGCCCAACACTCTAACCACTAGGCTACCTGGCCCAAACCACTAGGCTACCTGGCCCAACACTCTAACCACTAGGCTACCTGGCCCAACACTCTAACCACTAGGCTACCTGGCCCAACACTCTAACCACTAGGCTACCTGGCCCAACACTCTAACCACTAGGCTACCTGGTCCAACAAACCATTAGGCTACCTGGCCCAACACTCTAACCACTAGGCTACCCACTGGCTACCTGGCCCAACACTCTAACCACTAGGCTACCTGGCCCAACACTCTAACCACTAGGCTACCTGGCCCAACACTGGCCCTGGCCCAACAACCACTAGGCTACCTGGCCCAACACTCTAACCACTAGCTGCTCTGCTCTGTATAAGGTGAACCTGCAAACAGGACTAGTGATGGCTGTTTTTCCCCGGCTTTCTTTGTGGTTCCACCCTTCAACTTTCTTTAACCTTTCGAGAGCTTGGGATAAGGTTCTATCTGTATTTTAGTCAACATGTAGTTATTGACAGCCTTGTTCTGTTCAATGTTCTCTACCTATACAGTAGTCTAAATACCCCAGTTTATGTTAAGTTCAGAAGAATACAAGATAAAAGTAGTTCAAACTACTCATTCAAACCAATGAGGGTTCAGAACTTCAAAGCCAATTATCTCAGAATCATCTTTTTCTAGATAGAACCTTATAGTCCCAAGCGTTCACTTTGTCGACAGCCATGCTTCTCTAGGTGAACAGCATTTATAAAACTGTATTCTGCCAATATGAAAGCTTTCATTTAGATGTTTTAAATCATAATGTTCAGATCCACTCACCAAGACAAAAAAACAGCATGTGAGTTATGTGTGGTTGGTGGAATGAATCTGTGTCTCACCCTCGTTGATGATTTGTTTGGCAGCTATAGCTGAGGACAGGTGAATGGGCTCCATATAGATGCTCTCGGCATCCGACCCTGATATCATGGAGAATCTGGACTCAGAGATCACGGAGAAACTGCAAAAGTATAGAGACATAGTCATAACCATATAAATATAATTACTAAGCAAACCGGGGAAGGGGGGGGTGATTGATTTAGCCTGACATGCAGGATGAGCGGAGTTGGCACTTTTGGGACATTTAAACAGCTTTGAAAATTCCAGAAAATTATGTCATGGCTTTAGAAGCTTCTGATAGGCTAACTTACATCATTTGAGTCACCATTGGACCACACAGCCGCCATACTGCTCAGGAAGGAGACGCGTTCTGTCTCCTAGAGATGAACGTACTTTGGTGCGAAAAGTGCAAATCAATCCCAGAACAACAGCAAAGGACCTTGTGAAGATGCTGGAGGAAACAGGTACATAAATATCTATATCCACAGTAAAATGAGTCCTATATCGACATAACCTGAAAGGCCGCTCAGCAAGGAAGAAACTACCTGCCAAAACCATCATAAAAAAGCCAGACTACGGTTTGAAAATGCACAAAGATCGTACATTTTGGAGAAATGTCCTCTGGTCTGATGAAACAAAAATAGAACTGTTTGGCCATAATGACCATTGTTATGTTTGGAAGAAAAGGGGGGAGGCTTGCAAGCCGAAGAACACCATCCCAACCGTGAAGCATGGGGGTGGCATCATCATGTTCTGGAGGTGCTTTGCTGCAGGAGGGCCTGGCGCACTTCACAAAATAGATGGCATCATGAAGGAGGAAATTTCTGTGGATATATTGAAGCAACATCTCAAGACATCAGTCAGGAAGTTAAAGCTTGGTCGCAAATGGGTCTTCCTGTAAGGGGCGCGTGACTGGCTGCAGGGAAGTCAGGCGCAGGAGAGCAGAACTGTGTAATAACCGGAGCAGTTTAATAAGCAAAACCAACGGTACCCAGAACAACAAAATATTGGTACAAAATATCCCGTCGTGAACCAGTCAGAGTGCACAAGCACTATACATGAAACAATTTCACACACAGACATGGAGGAACCAGATGTGTGGGAAAACAAGACAAAACAAATGGAAAATGAAAGGTGGATTGGCGATGGCTAGAAGACCGGTGACGTCGACCGCTGAATGCCGCCCGAACAAGGAGAGGAACCGACTTTGGCGGAAGTCGTGACACTTCCAAATGGACAATGACCCTAAGCATACTTCCAAAATTGTGGCAAAATGGCTTAATGACAACAAAGTCAAGGTATTGGAGTAGCCATCACAAAGCCTTAACCTCAATCCTATAGAACATTTGTGGACAGAACTGAAAAGCGTGTGCGAGCAAGGAGGCCTACAAACCTGACTCCGTTACACCAGCTCTGTCAGGTGGAATGGGCCAAAATTCACCCAACTTATTGTGGGACGCTTGTGGAAGGCTACTCAAAATGTTTGACCCAAGTTAAACAATTTAAAGGCAATGCCTCCAAATACTATTTGAGTGTATGTAAACTTCTGACCCACTGGGAATGTGAGGAAAGAAATAAAAGCTGATATAAGTCAATCTCTCTACTATTTTTCTGACATTTCACATTCTTTAAATAAAGTGGTGATCCTAACTAACATAAATCAGGGAATTCTACTAGGATGAATGTCAGGAATTGTGGAAAACTGAGTTTAAATGTTTTTGGTTAAGGTGTATGTAAACTTCCGACTTCAACTGTATGTATTTGATCCAGGTCTAGTGTGCATCATAGTGTGTGACAGTAGTAATCAGTTCTTGTGAGCACTTCTGATGAAAGACATTCTATATGCTATAAAATTGACATGGCTATACTCTCTACAAATTGACGAAATTGTGCTTGGAAGCTGAATTGAAGTTGGACAATACATTTATTTAACACACTATTAGAGCCCTTGTCACGCCCTGACCTTAGAGATCCTTTTTATGTCTCTATTTTGGTTTGGTCAGAGTGTGAGTTGGAGTGGGCATTCTATGTTTTGTGTTTCTATGATTTTCTATTTCTATGTTTTGGCCGGGTATGGTTTTCAATCAGGGACAGTTGTCTATCGTTGTCTCTGATTGGGAACCATACTTAGGTCCCCTTTTTCCCACCTGTGTTTGTGGGAAGTTAACTTTGTTTGATGGCACATAGCCTGAAGCGTCACGGTTTGTTTTGTATTGTTTATGGTTTTTTCGGCGTCATTTCGAATAAAAGAGAAAATGTACGCTCATCACGCTGCACCTTGGTCCAGTTCCTTCAACAGCCGTGACAGCCCTGGGTGGGTCATTTCCCATTACAGAACTACAAGAACAGTGGGTCTCCACGTATGCTTACCTGCTTGGGGAGGGACAGCGGAGATAGTGGGACTGAATAGATTTGACCTTAGTCGCCTCCTTTTCTCTCTCTCCATCAGGCACCGTCTGATCGCCCTCGCTTGGTGACGCCATGGCAACGCAATCCTTCCTTTCTTCTCTTCAAGGATGTGGGAAACAGAAATTCCTCTGATTCACAGAGGAAATTCATTGGTGAAACAAGCTCAGATTAGAATTCAAGGAATGTACTAATGGACAAAACACAAACTATTTCAGACACATACACACAGAATATGGTTGATAGTTACTGTGTTTTCACTGGATTCCCAAACACAATTATGTGTGTTATGAAAGCAGACATGCCTCTTTCAAAGAAAATCTAGTTCTTGATCCTGGAAAGATGTTCCAGGAAATCTGAATGTCTCTGTCATTACCATAACATTAAAACCTGAATGTCTTTGTCATTACCATAACATTAAGGAAACCTGAATGTCTCTGACATTACCATAACATTAAAGCCTGAATGTCTCTATCATTACCATAACATTAAGGAAACCTGAATGTCTCTGTCATTACCATAACATTAAGGAAACCTGAATGTCTCTGTCATTACCATAACATTAAGTGTTAACCTTGCCTCATAAGAAGTGCATCATTCTAACATATTGCTATTTCTTCACAGCCACATAAACATCTAAGACACACAGCCTCCATTTGTGGATCATGACAGACTAGAGAGATGAAAAGGGCTGTATCAACTGTTCATCACATAAACCCAATAAATATGATGAGGTACGTATGCTTCATCACTCTTAACCCTACTGATAGTCAACAGGCAGTCACTTACTGTCACATCTGAAAAACTGCAATCATCTGAGATTATACTGAAAGCATGAATGTGCGTATGTGTTTTGTGTGTGTGTGTGTGTATGTCAGCCTGAGTATTTATTTTTAGCAACAAGGACAGCTGCACAGAGCCTTCAGGCCCAGTGGTGTGACAGAGCAGTGACAAGAGGGTGAAGATATCACAGTTCTGTCCCGTAATCTCCCCTCCCCCCACAAAGGTGAACCTAACCTCGACCCTTAACCTCAGACGTTGTCTCTTACCTGAGCTGGTTTTAGCTGTGGTCCGCCTTTCACTGTCAGGACGTTGGGACTGTGGGATTGTAGGGGGCCGAGAGAGAGACCTAAACCAAACTTATAAGAGAGTCCCCAACCCTATCTGCCGCCCCCTCCCCCACCCTTACCCCTTTGTGGACACTCCCCCTGACACCTTACACCCCTGTGACATCACCACAGCTTCTCTCAGAGGAACATTATTAACCCTGTGAGCCTGGGGTCCAGCCAAGTCCACATACAAAGGTGCAGCAATTGGTTAAACACACACAAATATCTGTTTATTTAGATGGACAATGGATGCACGTCTGATTCGTCTTATAAATCTGTTATTATTTGTGTGTGTGTGTGTGTGTGTGTGTTTTGATTGTCATTCTATTTAGGGGGTCTGCAGTCTAGTTATCTCCAGCTGACAATGTGTCTGGCTCTAAATATATATATAGAGAGAGAGAATGTAGGCGAGAAGAGAAGTCACTGGGTCGGGCTCTTACACCTACCTAAGGACACACAGAGACACACGCTGAGACACACACATAGACACACACACACATACACACACACACACACACACACACACACACACACACACGCACACACACACACACACACACACACACACACACACACACACACACACACACACACACACACACACACACACACACACACACACACACACACACACACACACACACACACACACACACACACACACACACACACACAGAGACACTAACACACACCAAGACACACACATATACAATACCAGTCAAAAGTTTGGACGCACCTACTCATTCAAGGGTTTTTCTTTATTTTTCCTAATTTCTACATTGTAGAATGATAGTGAAGACATCAAAACTATGAAATAACACATATGGAATCATGTCGTGTCCAAAAAAAGTGTTAAATGAATCAAAATATATTTTATATTTGAGATTCTTCAAAGTAGCCACCCTTTGCCCTGATGACAGCTTTGCACATTCTTGGCATTCTCTCAACCAGCTTCACCTGGAATGATTTTCCAACAGTCTTAAAAAAAAGTTATATACTTTGTTTTTATTGTAGGAACACAACGAAAGTACAAATAAAGTAAAATAAAAGAACAACAAAAAAGATCTGTCAGTTACAGTGCACGTCATACCTTCATCATATTAGTTAAATTGACATCTTTGAATTAGACCTTTTTCAAGTACGAAATGCATTTTCCCAGTATTCCTGACCTCTCTCCTCTTGTGTTCAAAGGTCATATGCTCCATGCGGTGTCTTTCTTTTACAATGTCTATCCATTGTGTCACTGTGGGAGGGTTTTTTTGTAGCCATTTCCTAGTGATAGTCTTTTTACTGGCTGCCAGTAAGACCTTCAAGAGGTACTTTTCTCTATTGTGTAAGTTATCAGGTATTTCAACCAAGTACAAAGAAATTAATTAGAGAGAAATGCATCCACTGATTTTGTCTACTGTATATTTTTATTACCATGTCCTTATTTCCCTAAACTGACTGTATGAGTATCTCTGTCAGCGTAGTCTCCATGTCTTTCCATTTGGATTCGTATTCTGAATTGCACCAACACACCAGAGGTCTCAATGGGCTGACACATAATCATCTTTTAGGTTTGGTAAGGCCATACCCCCACAGTTGTTTGGTAATTGTAAGGTTGTATATCTAGTTCTTGGTCTCTTCCTGTTCCAGATAAACCTTGATATCCATTTATACCTAAACTGTTTAGGCAGGATTTCTATGGGCAGTGATTGGAACAAATACAGTAACCTCGGCAGGATGTTCATTTTGATTGTTTCAATTCTACCACTAAGATCTAAGAGAAGTGAATCCATCTGTCTAGGTCATCATATATTTTCTTGTTGATGTGATCGTAATTCATGTCAAAGTTTGGGTGTATCTTTTGGTAGATATACTCCAAGATATTTAATGGATGAAAAGGTCCAGTGGAAGTTATACCTGCTCTTGCTGTGGGGTATAATTATATACTAGGGCTTGGGTCTTGTGTACGTTAAGCACATACTCTGAATATGTTCCACATGTATATAAAACATCCATCAATCCAGGTACACTTGAGCCTGGGTCTTTAAGGAATAACAGAACGTCATCAGCATACATGCATATTTTATGTTCACTGCCTCTTATTGTTACTCCCTCTAAAGTTGGGTCCTGTCTTAATGCCTGTGCCAATGGTTCGAGGTACAAGGAGAAGGGTGTGGGTGAAAGATTACAGCCTTGTCTTGCCCCGTAGTCACAAACAAGACCTGGTGGAACCGAAAATAATAAGGGCGCCTATTTCGTAGCTTATACACATTGGTTAATTACAAGTGAAAACTATATCGGTCATGCTTGCATGTCATGAATCCTCCCCTTGATATGCCCTTCTGTCACCCGTTGTCAATGTGTCATTAATCCTTAGTTCAAATATATGTTATTAACGTGACGCAGGCCTAACATTCTTCTTTCGCTACTGATCTGCTTCATACTGAATCCATTCTAACCATAGGTTAGAATCCCGATAACCAGTTTCC
This sequence comes from Oncorhynchus masou masou, assembly GCF_036934945.1. Classification (NCBI taxonomy): domain Eukaryota; kingdom Metazoa; phylum Chordata; class Actinopteri; order Salmoniformes; family Salmonidae; genus Oncorhynchus; species Oncorhynchus masou. The sequence continues at coordinate 83,445,570 of NC_088217.1, read as the reverse complement.
ATCTCAATTACTTCCTTAAGATCTTTCATCTGAACTATCCACACCGGCTCTTGGCTCTGGACAACTCCACGGTCAGTATCTGCTTTGTCAGGGACCCTGCTTGTATTCTGGCTGACTATAGAGCTATCATCTGCTCTATCCCTGGAATGCACTAGGTTATCAACTGAAACCCTTACTTTCACTACACTCCATCTTCTTCCATACTGGGTATGTAGATTTATGTAGCCCTCTCACATGATGTGAGCTATAACCTGTTTTCATGAACTACACAGGGACTTGCATAGATGTCTTCCATAATGGCTGCTCTTAGTCCTAAACTGCCAAGGAGTCAGAGGCCCCATTTGGTCTGCATAGAACTCCACTGAGACATCCTTCCCAATCCCACTCTCACTTCCTGTTTTTCCAGATCAAGTGATCTCTTATGCTTGGTTAATACTAAATCCTCATTGTCTAACTATGTGTCAATATTAACCTCTGGCCTTCTCGGGGTTCATGGTGTATCAGGAATATAATTTATAATTACTTTACCTTAAAACTAGTATTCCAAATGACCACAAATTCATTATCCAAATGGCCCTCCCCTGAGGCTGATCAGACCCCAAGAGATAGCCATGATAAGGTCAAAGGTCATACCACCCTTTTATAGTCATGTTCCATACCACATTAGACATATTAAAGAACCCTTTATCCTTAAAATAAAAAAAAATCACTTGTGTAATTAAAACGCATAAAACTCCATATGTGAGCGTGCCCCTCTAAAATACCTTTGCACTAAAACAAATAGTCCTAACAAATGTTTTATGTGTGTATATTTGCAAACCTTAATGAAAAAAAAAAAAACTTCCAGGCCCTTTTCAATTTGGTCGTTAATGGCCTCAATCTCACCAACTCTCCCCAAGATTATAGTCCCAGGAAACATCCAAAAGAGAGTCAATAAAACTCCCATTCTCCCAGAAAAAAACACAAAACGCACTAGCATTCACTATGCTACATCGATTCAGAAACTCTAAAGTGAACTATAAACCAAACCTAATGATAATTCCTCTTTACCTCATATCATTAATCATAAGTTTTAATTAACGTCAATGTATATGTATACTTAAGTGAACATGCTACCCTTAGATACAATTAACCTGATAACATTATTATCTAAATGTAATACTTTTTCCCTCTGTCGCAAATATGGTACATTTCTCAGTGTAAGAAATCAGTCATTTAATCCCAGGTATTTAATAAAAATGTAAACGTGTTCTCCCATGGCTCCTTCAATTTACATATTTAAGATAACTTCCATCCGTCCCGGAAGAAGGAATCCTACTCATACATCAGATAATACAATGTTTAATTAAGTAAAATCAACACCTAAAATCTACCATAACCAGTAACCAAATAAACAAACCAAGAATCAATTACCATCAGAATACATTATCACAGTGTTTTACAATTCAAACATTCAGATCTCCCTTTCTTACAGCCAAATATTGTCCAATGAATGCCACAAATCAATGATGCCCACCTAGCGAATCTGTTGCTAGTTTTAGCATCTTTTCTGACTACCCTGACGACATACAGTTACTTTTAAAAATGTATTTAGAAATTTTTATCAACTTCTGAAAAGTGACTCAAAGCAATAATGCACGCATTTTCCTTCTAAATGACACAAACAATTTTCTCTGTCACCCTCAGTCACCACCTCATTGCCGTGGCGACAAAAGTGCCTTGTGAGTGATGTCATCAACAGGCGCTGAGTCCATTCCCAGGCCGCAACGACAAATTATTGTTGGCTGTCTGCAGCAGCAGTAGTAGTACGGGTTCGATAAACCAAACCTAATTTATCACATCTGTTGGATCTTGAATAGAACTTACAACATCAATCAATATCTCTCAATTCGCTAAATTTATAAGAACATTTCGATGGGCACAAATCTATCGTAATTGTCTCTTCATTATTATTTAGAATTCATTACATTTAAGTAACTGTCTCTTCTTTGATACAGCATTTTAATTACGACTCCATTCCCAATACATTATTCAAACAGATCATTTAGTGAACAGACGTCTCACCTCAAAATTCGCTTTGTTATTTTTTACATTTTAAATAAATTAGTCACTCAATTTAACCTAAACAATCCATTAAAAAAGTTCCATGTATATCTTATACAAACACTAGCGACCATATCTTTCTCGGCAAAACATACAATTAGTTTAATTACAATCAAAAACTCTGATTTTAGTCAAAGCACTTACTGGGAACTGAACCCGGGCCTCTCGCGTTGCAGGCGAGAATTACAATTGTCTATATTCATAACTCCGGCACCGAGACAACAAAAATAGCCCTAATTTAAAAGGCCAAGTTTTTCCTCAGCAAGGATTCTCATTAATCTCGCTCTCTACTATTTAGGCATAGTTACTATTGTGACTCTTGAGTTATTAGGTTATTAGGTCTCACTCGTGAGCGAATTATCGTTCCTTATGACTCTTGACTTGTTAATGATTTCCTTCTTTAAACTTACTCCTCCATGTCGGGCCAAAATAAGTGTTCCTCTTATCTCTTCCCTGCATTATTTTTCATCTCCCGTTAATTCCGGGACCTCCTGCCCATTGCTAGTTAAATCCTTGCCGTTACTAGTAGCTATGGTATTTAATCACTTATCTATGCCTTTCTATTTTTTTTACCTTCTATGTCTGTGTATTTCTACGATCTATGTATGTGCTATTTACCATTACCTAGTTACAATCTATGTGCATGTATTTCTATGATCTTTGTTTGTGCTGTTTACCGTTACCTAGTTACAATCTATATGCATGTATTTCTATGATCTTTGTATGTGCTGTTTACCGTTACCTAGTTACAATCTATGTGCATGTATTTCTATGATCTTTGTATGTGCTGTTTACCATTACCTAGTTACAATCTATGTGCATGTATTTCTATGATCTTTGTATGTGCTGTTTACCGTTACCTAGTTACAATCTGTGCGTATGGATTTATATGATTCTCTTCCCTGGAAACGTATATATAGCGTTGCTATCGACCGGACATTAGATCTCACTTCCACATCTATAAGTTATTACCCAGAGGACATACATCCCTTGTTAAACTCGGGTTGTATTCATCCAATCTCACTTCGCTATTTTTAAGTTTCCCTCCCACTTTTTTGGATATTATTTCTTTCAGTATTGAATAGGTTCAGTTGTTCCGTTCGCCTAGAATTACCCTGCCTTCTCACCAAGTCTAATTTATCCTCACTTGTTTTAGTATATCTATCCACTACCTTTCATAGTCAGACTACTTCCCATATACAGATAGACTACTTAGGTTAAAACTTTATTTAGGTATGCCTTTTGAATGAATGGCTATCCTATTTGTACAGAACGACCGTCCTATCTAACAAAACGTACTATATCCCACCCTTAATAACCCTTCGGCTTGCAAAACCAGGATTTATTAAGTTCTATTTCATTAACGGTAGTGCACCTTACCACAGGTAATTTCAGACCTGTCACACACAATCCTTGTATATTGGTCATACAGGTAACTGTAACGGGATTCTTCCGTCGAAGGAGAGGCGGACCAATACATAGCGTGGTTGAAGTTCATGTTTTTTTAATAAGAAAAACTATACATGAACAAACTACAAAATAATAAATGTGAAAACCCATAACCAGTCCCGTGTGGTACAAACACTGACACAGGAGACAATCACCCACAAAACCCAACACAAAACAGGCTACATAAATATGGCTCCCAATCAGAGACAATGACTAACACCTGCCTCTGATTGAGAACCATATCAGGCCCAAACACAGAAACAGACAGGATATCCAACATAGAATGCCCACTCAGACCACACCCTGACCAAACAAAACATAGAACATACAAAGCAAACTATGGTCAGAGTGTGACAGTACCCCCCCGCCAAAGTGCGGACTCCGGCCGCAGAACCTGAACCTATTGGGGAGGGTCTGGGTGGGCATCTGTCCGCGGTGGCGGCTCTGGTGCTGGACGTGGCCCCCACTTCACCATAGTCTTAGTCCGCCACATGGTCCGCTTCCGTGTCCTCCTAACCACGGCGACCCTTCTAAATGACCCCACTGGACTGAGGGGCAGCTCGGGACAGAAGGGCAGCTCGGGACAGAGGGGCAGCTCCGTACTGGCTGACGACTCTGGCAGATCCTGGCTGACTGGCTGCTCTGGCAGATCCTGGCTGAATGGCGGTTCTGGCAGATCCTGGCTGACTGGAAGCTCTGGCTGCTCCATGCAGACTGGCAGCTCTGGCTGCTCCATGCAGACTGGCAGCTCTGGCTGCTCCATGCAGACTGGCAGCTATGGCTGCTCCATGCAGACTGGCAGCTCTGGCAGCTCCTTGCAGACTGGCAGCTCTGGCAGCTCCTTGCAGACTGGCAGTTCCTTGCAGACTGGCAGCTACTTGCAGACTGGCAGCTCCGGCAGCGCTGGACAGGCGGGAGACTCCGGCAGCGCTGGAGAGGAGGAAAGCTCTGGCAGCGCTGGAGAGGCGAAGCCTACTGTCGGCCTGGTGCGTGGCATATCAGGCCCAAACACAGAAACAGACAAACAAGACATCCAACATAGAATGCCCACTCAGATCACACCCTGACCAAACAAAACATAGAACTTACAAAGCAAACTATGGTCAGGGTGCGACAGTAACCCAACACATCTGTTTGGAATAGCGAAGTTCCTGTTATTTATCAATTCTAAATATTTTTAGAACATCAAATCAAAGATAACTTACATCATTACTCCCAAATTCGAAAATAAAGACTATTTACCGTCGTCCTGTAGACTGGGAAAAGCAATGCCGGTTTGATTCTGTCACCTTCTCTGTCGACCTTAGCCAACATATACCAGCCTGTTCTTTAACCTCAATTCAGAGGCCAGGTCTTTAAATAACGAGACTAGACCCGCCCGTGCAAGGTTTTCGGCTACTACCTTTGGACGACAGAGGCAGGTCTTGGATATCCGGGCTCGAAGGAGCATTTGTTAGTATAATTTCATTATTCCAATATGTTTTCATTAATTGAATTAACTTAGTCTATTTTATGAAACTTTGTAAGATTCTTATTTGTATAAAATAGACAGAGACCAGTCTTATCAAAAATAGATAATAGTATTTATTCTCGGAGCGCGCTGCCATGTAACTACGAACAACATTTTATATACAAAATATGACGTCATAGGTCATAAAATATTCTTTCTCCCAACAGTTCAAAAGTTCATTCGAGATAAACCTTCTGAAGTTTTCATCCATCACCATTCAGCAGACAGTTCCAGCTAATGGAAAACCTAAGAAGACACATACTGCCTTATCTGAACATTCCTGAGCTAAGTTGAGTCGGTTCAACCATACGTTAATTACCCTTTCTGCTTACTTAAAAAAACACCTCCAATCTTCTCCAACCTGGCTGGAATGGTATTTATTTAATGTAATTACCCCCTGTTTCAGGCTCCACAATCCCTCACTCATGAATTCATATTGTTAATCAGATATAATAATAAAACAGAGTATAAGTTTACTTAGTTACAGTTCTATTTAAAATGGGGATATTGTTTAGTCATTATTCATAAAATTCCTAACACCTATTCTTGTAGACTGTGAAGTTCTTCTTTGTTTTCTCCAAGTTTCTGGTTAATGTCCTTCTTGAACTCATTTAGTTATTTTCTTACATCTTCTCGAAGTTCCTCTCGTAAGCCTGTGAGCGCCTTTCGCAATTCCTCCTTTATCACCTCACGAAATGAGGGTTATTTTGCTGCTGCTATCTTACTTGCGCTAGCATTAGCCATCTCGGGTTCATCGACGATTATATCTTCTGCTGTCTTGTTACGGGCTGTTGTTGTAGCTCCGCGACCTTAAGCTATTTTCCCCTTTCCATTTTGCGTAAGTTATTACAATGCTCAGAGTAAATACTTGAATTTAGGGGGGGGGGATACCCAACCAATGTGCAGTGTGAAAAACTAGGCAGCCATTTCCTAAGTTGTGTCACCGGAACCCCCTTTTCCAACAGTCTTGAAGGAGTTCCCACATATGCTGAGCACTTGTTGGCTGCTTTTCCCTCACTCTGCGGTCCAACTAATCTAACACCATCTCAATTGGGTTGTGGTCAGGTGATTGTGGAGGCCAGGTCATCTGATGCAGCACTCCATCACTCTCTTGGTCAAATAGCTTTTACACAGCCTGGAGGTGTGTTTGGGTTATTGTCCTGTTGAAAAACAAATTATAGTCTCAGTAAGCGCAAACCAGATGGGATGCCATATCGCTGCAGAATGCTGTGGTAGCCATGCTGGTTAAGTGTGCATTGAATTCTAAATAATTCACAGACAGTGTCACTTGCAAAGCACCCCCACACCATCACACCTCCTTCACCATGCTTCACGGTAAGAACCACACATGTACTCTACATCTCACAGCAGTTGGAACCAAAAATCTCAAATTTGGATTCATCAGATCAAAGGACAAATTTCCAGCGGTCTATGTCCATTGCTCGTGTTTCTTAGCCCAAGCAAGTCTCTTCACCTTTTGGTGTCCTTTAGTAGTGGTTTCTTTGCAGCAATTCGACCATGAAGGCCTGATTCACAGTCTTCTCTTAACAGTTGATGTTGAGATGTGTCTGTTCCTTGAACTCTGTGAAGCATTTATTTGGGCTGCATTTTCTGAGGCTGGTAACTCTAAGGAATTTATCCTCTGCAGCAGGTCTTCCATTCCTGTGGCAGTCCTCATGAGAGCCAATTTCATCATAGCACTTGATGTATTTTGCAACTGCACTTGAAGAAACTTTAAAAGTTCTTGATATTTTCCGTATTGACTGACCTTCATGTCTTAAAGTAATGATAGACTGTAATTTGTCTTTGCTTATTTGAGCTGTTCTTTCCATAATTTGGACTTGGTCTTTTACCACATAGGGCTGTCTTCTGTATACCACCCATACCTTGTCCCAACACAACTGATTGGCTCAAATGCTTTAAGAAGGAAAGAAATTTAACAAGGCACACCTGTTAATTAAAATGCATTCCAGGTGACTAACTCATGAAGCTGGTTGAGAGAATGCCAAGAGTGTGCAAAGCTGTCATCAAGGCAAAGGGTGGCTACTTTGAATAATCTCAAATATATTTTTCTTTGTTTAGTATGCACAGCTGTCATCAAGGCAAAGGGTGGCTACTTTGAAGAATCTAAAATAAATATTTTGTTTGTTTATCACTTTTTTGGTTACTACATGATTACATATGTGTTATTTCATAGTTTTAATGTGTTCACTATTATTCTATAATGTAGTACAAATAGAGAAAAACCCTGGAATGAGGTGTGTAGGTGAGTCCAAACTTTGGTTCTGTACTTTACACCCTTTCTGCCTCACCCTATGAAGAACCATCAACATATCTATTATCAGGTCTGGGTGTGCCTTTAACTTCCCTTCTTTCAGTGCAACCAGGCTGGCAGCAGAGTCGGAACACAAAATTACTATTTTAGGCCCCACTTCTTCCACCCGTACCAATGTCTACACTAGTGCTAGCATTTCAGCAGAGAAGACTGAAACTCCATCAGATAGCCACCTCCCCTAGTATATCCGAAACAAACCCTGCTCTCCCACTGCCTGGATCCTTTGATCCATCTGTGAAGATACCAGATCCCAGGCCCACCGCAGATGGGCCACAACCTCACGGAGACCAAATTCATTCCAGGTGACTACCTCATGAAGCTGGTTGAGAGAATGCCTAGAGTGTGCAAAGCTGTCATCAAGGCAAAGGGTGGTTACTTTGTAGAATCTCAAATATATTTGGATTTGTTTAACATTTTTTGGTTACTACATGATTCCATATGTATTATTCCATAGTTTTGATGTCTATTATTCTACAATGTAGAAATTAGTAAAAATAAAGAAAAACCCTTTGAATGATTCGGTGTGTCCAAACGTTTGACTGGTACAGTACACACACACGCACACACACACAAATACAGAGAGAGACACACATACAGTTTTCTGTCGACAGGTTTGGCATTTCACTGACATTTTCATTGGATAATGACGTGGAATCGCATCTGCCCTTTAAATATTTGAATACCAGCTGCGATAGATGATGGTTATTTTAGCTTTCAGTGAAGTGCAACACTCGCTACTAGGGAATTCCTGCCAGAGTCGATCAGAGGTAGTGGTGTGTCCGTGTGTGAGAGTGTTCAGGAGAATGGACGAGGCTGAAGTGGAGACAGGTCAGCAGTAGGCTTTATTCACTGCATGGGAAAGATCTTGCAGCAGGGGACATAGCTTCCAAAACAAACAACATAACTCACCCACCCCACCGTATCCAATGTACAGAACAGAAACAATTTGACCTGACTGCTTCTACGTGTCCTATATGGCCTTCACAAATACCGCTGTTGTCTGTGTTATTGTGTGTGTGTGTGTGTGTGTGTGTGTGTGTGTCTATCTCGTTAGAAAAATATATAATTTCAGTCTACCAGTGTGAGCACTTATAAGGACAGGAGAGTTCCACACAGTCAAGTCAAGGCACAAACTTGAAGCGGCACAGCAGAGTACAACAGTGAACAGAACAGTATGACAACACAAAGAAAAGCACTGTACAGGACTACTGATGGCAGAGAAACCACCTGACTTCATAGAGAGGGGGGGGAGCGAGAAAAACCAAGAGAGAGACATTAAAAACATAATTTAAATCTTAAAAATGTACCAACACGTAAAACAGACTGACCAAGGTCCATCCACAGGGCCAGTGTTTCAGACTAACCAAGGTCCATCCACAGGGCCAGTGTTTCAGACTAACCAAGGTCCATCCACAGGGCCAGTGTTTCAGACTAACCAAGGTCCATCCACAGGGCCAGTGTTTCAGATTAACCAAGGTCCATCCATAGGGCCAGTGTTTCAGACTAACCAAGGTCCATCCACAGGGCCAGTGTTTCAGACTAACCAAGGTCCATCCACAGGGCCAGTGTTTCAGACTAACCAAGGTCCATCCATAGGGCCAGTGTTTCAGACTAACCAAGGTCCATCCACAGGGCCAGTGTTTCAGACTAACCAAGGTCCATCCATAGGGCCAGTGTTTCAGACTAACCAAGGTCCATCCACAGGGCCAGTGTTTCAGATTAACCAAGGTCCATCCATAGGGCCAGTGTTTCAGACTAACCAAGGTCCATCCACAGGGCCAGTGTTTCAGACTAACCAAGGTCCATCCACAGGGCCAGTGTTTCAGACTAACCAAGGTCCATCCACAGGGCCAGTGTTTCAGACTAACCAAGGTCCATCCACAGGGCCAGTGTTTCAGACTAACCAAGGTCCATCCACAGGGCCAGTGTTTCAGACTAACCAAGGTCCATCCATAGGGCCAGTGTTTCAGACTAACCAAGGTCCATCCATAGGGCCAGTGTTTCAGACTAACCAAGGTCCATCCACAGGGCCAGTGTTTCAGACTAACCAAGGTCCATCCATAGGGCCAGTGTTTCAGACTAACCAAGGTCCATCCACAGGGCCAGTGTTTCAGACTAACCAAGGTCCATCCATAGGGCCAGTGTTTCAGACTAACCAAGGTCCATCCACAGGGCCAGTGTTTCAGACTAACCAAGGTCCATCCATAGGGCCAGTGTTTCAGACTAACCAAGGTCCATCCACAGGGCCAGTGTTTCAGACTAACCAAGGTCCATCCATAGGGCCAGTGTAACAGACTAACCAAGGTCCATCCACAGGGCCAGTGTTTCAGACTAACCAAGGTCCATCCACAGGGCCAGTTTAACAGACTAACCAAGGTCCATCCATAGGGCCAGTGTTTCAGACTAACCAAGGTCCATCCACAGGGCCAGTGTAACAGACTAACCAAGGTCCATCCATAGGGCCAGTGTAACAGACTAACCAAGGTCCATCCACAGGGCCAGTGTAACAGACTAACCAAGGTCCATCCATAGGGCCAGTGTAACAGACTAACCAAGGTCCATCCACAGGGCCAGTGTTTCAGACTAACCAAGGTCCATCCACAGGGCCAGTGTTTCAGACTTACCAAGGTCCATCCACAGGGCCAGTGTTTCAGACTAACCAAGGTCCATCCATAGGGCCAGTGTTTCAGACTAACCAAGGTCCATCCACAGGGCCAGTGTTTCAGACTAACCAAGGTCCATCCACAGGGCCAGTGTTTCAGACTAACCAAGGTCCATCCATAGGGCCAGTGTTTCAGACTAACCAAGGTCCATCCACAGGGCCAGTGTTTCAGACTAACCAAGGTCCATCCATAGGGCCAGTGTTTCAGACTAACCAAGGTCCATCCACAGGGCCAGTGTTTCAGATTAACCAAGGTCCATCCATAGGGCCAGTGTTTCAGACTAACCAAGGTCCATCCACAGGGCCAGTGTTTCAGACCAACCAAGGTCCATCCACAGGGCCAGTGTTTCAGACTAACCAAGGTCCATCCACAGGGCCAGTGTTTCAGACTAACCAAGGTCCATCCACAGGGCCAGTGTTTCAGACTAACCAAGGTCCATCCACAGGGCCAGTGTTTCAGACTAACCAAGGTCCATCCATAGGGCCAGTGTTTCAGACTAACCAAGGTCCATCCATAGGGCCAGTGTTTCAGACTAACCAAGGTCCATCCACAGGGCCAGTGTTTCAGACTAACCAAGGTCCATCCACAGGGCCAGTGTTTCAGACTAACCAAGGTCCATCCATAGGGCCAGTGTTTCAGACTAACCAAGGTCCATCCACAGGGCCAGTGTTTCAGACTAACCAAGGTCCATCCATAGGGCCAGTGTTTCAGACTAACCAAGGTCCATCCACAGGGCCAGTGTTTCAGACTAACCAAGGTCCATCCATAGGGCCAGTGTTTCAGACTAACCAAGGTCCATCCACAGGGCCAGTGTTTCAGACTAACCAAGGTCCATCCATAGGGCCAGTGTAACAGACTAACCAAGGTCCATCCACAGGGCCAGTGTTTCAGACTAACCAAGGTCCATCCACAGGGCCAGTTTAACAGACTAACCAAGGTCCATCCATAGGGCCAGTGTTTCAGACTAACCAAGGTCCATCCACAGGGCCAGTGTAACAGACTAACCAAGGTCCATCCATAGGGCCAGTGTTTCAGACTAACCAAGGTCCATCCACAGGGCCAGTGTAACAGACTAACCAAGGTCCATCCATAGGGCCAGTGTAACAGACTAACCAAGGTCCATCCACAGGGCCAGTGTTTCAGACTAACCAAGGTCCATCCACAGGGCCAGTGTTTCAGACTTACCAAGGTCCATCCACAGGGCCAGTGTTTCAGACTAACCAAGGTCCATCCATAGGGCCAGTGTTTCAGACTAACCAAGGTCCATCCACAGGGCCAGTGTTTCAGACTAACCAAGGTCCATCCACAGGGCCAGTGTAACAGACTAACCAAGGTCCATCCATAGGGCCAGTGTTTCAGACTAACCAAGGTCCATCCACAGGGCCAGTGTTTCAGACTAACCAAGGTCCATCCACAGGGCCAGTGTAACAGACTAACCAAGGTCCATCCACAGGGCCAGTGTAACAGACTTACCAAGGTCCATCCATAGGGCCAGTGTAACAGACTAACCAAGGTCCATCCACAGGGCCAGTGTAACAGACTAACCAAGGTCCATCCACAGGGCCAGTGTTTCAGACTAACCAAGGTCCATCCATAGGGCCAGTGTTTCAGACTAACCAAGGTCCATCCACAGGGCCAGTGTAACAGACTAACCAAGGTCCATCCACAGGGCCAGTGTTTCAGACTAACCAAGGTCCATCCACAGGGCCAGTGTAACAGACTAACCAAGGTCCATCCACAGGGCCAGTGTTTCAGACTAACCAAGGTCCATCCACAGGGCCAGTGTAACAGACTAACCAAGGTCCATCCATAGGGCCAGTGTAATAGGAACACAGTGTTTTAGTACAGAGTATTTAAGCTACTCATTGCATCATATCGTACTGTGTGTGTTATCATCGTTATCCAGTGTGTTAAATGGCTAATGAACTGCTTCCGATGTTATTAAACTGTACCCCGACATTTCAAATGCTCTGAGACTGGTTTATTTCACAGGTGATGCATATTATTTGTTTCTCCATGTTTCTTTCAGAAAACAATGCATATATTTAGTGTAAAAATCCTCTGAAAATAATAGACTGCCATCCACACACATTCAAGGTTATCTTCCTAGCAACTGGGAGCGTCTTACTTTTGTCATTATAAAAGCCTCCATTTTCTAAATAGCATACATGCCCTCCTATTCACCAGGAAAGCTTGTCAAAGAAGATTTCATGAAGAAATCACTGTGAAAAACACATCTACTCAAGTATGTGGGTGTGGTGAAAATGTCTTGTTCCTGTACATAACATTAGACACTTTAACCATTGTTTGTCAACTTCAGAAGATGTGTTTTCTCCCTACTCGTCTGGTCGCCTCATTTTCTATGTAAAAATCAATCAAATGATCACAGTGCTCTTTTCTTTAGCCTCCTCTCTTTTCTCCCCTGAGAGAGTGTTATGTTCTGGTAAATAAGTGCTTTCAAATCCAGCATGTAGTTAATAATCAGAGCACATGTAGCACTGCATAGTGAAGGCTGTTTTACAGACCGAAAATTATAAATGTTACCAAAAATGCAATCTGTAGTTTCATTTCTGACCAAAAATTCAATAAAAGGAAAACAAGTTTTGAGTGTATGTATGTTTGTGCCGTCACACGGGACTGAAAGTAGATTGCACCTTTACTGGGTTGACTCCCTACTGTATGCTTGGTTGTGCCGTCACACGGGACTGAAAGTAGATTGCACCTTTACTGGGTTGACTCCCTACTGTATGCTTGGTTGTGCCGTCACACGGGACTGAAAGTAGATTGCACCTTTACTGGGTTGACTCCCTACTGTATGCTTGGTTGTGCCGTCACACGGGACTGAAAGTAGATTGCACCTTTACTGGGTTGACTCCCTACTGTATGCTTGGTTGTGCAGTCACACGGGACTGAAAGTAGATTGCACCTTTACTGGGTTGACTCCCTACTGTATGCTTGGTTGTGCCGTCACACGGGACTGAAAGTAGATTGCACCTTTACTGGGTTGACTCCCTACTGTATGCTTGGTTGTGCCGTAACACGGGACTGAAAGTAGATTGCACCTTTACTGGGTTGACTCCCAACTGTATGCTTGGTTGTGCCGTCACACGGAATGAAAGTAGATTGCACCTTTACTGGGTTGACTCCCTACTGTATGCTTGGTTGTGCCGTCACACGGGACTGAAAGTAGATTGCACCTTTACTGGGTTGACTCCCTACTGTATGCTTGGTTGTGCCATCACACGGGACTGAAAGTAGATTGCACCTTTACTGGGTTGACTCCTACTGTATGCTTGGTTGTGCCGTCACACGGGACTGAAAGTAGATTGCACCTTTACTGGGTTGACTCCCTACTGTATGCTTGGTTGTGCCGTCACACGGGACTGAAAGTAGATTGCACCTTCACTGGGTTGACTAACTACTGTATGCTTGGTTGAGTTCCTGAGTATGAAGCATACAGTTAAATCTGGGATTTAGTTCATGGATTGAACCCAGACAGTTCACTTTCTAAGTGTACTTTACTGTTATCATTATTATTATTATTATTATAACATTGCCTCGTTATATTTCTCGTCAATAGTGCATTTGATATATTAAAGTATTTCCTCTGTAATTCATTCATTCTAATAATTACAATAATTTCTCTCTAAAAATACATTTATATTTGAAGAAGTGTACTGCTCTCTTGGTCTGGGTGTTCAGATCTTTGGTGTGCTCCACTGTTCTCTAAATGCAGGCTAACTTCTGCCAGGGCCTCAGAACGGCTATGACTGGTCTCAGTGAAGTACAACTGCTATTCTTGCATTCGTCAAACTTTTCACAGAGCCCTAAAACCTGACTGTTAAAAATCGTATCGTCTTTCACAGAGTGGTTGGTCATTAATTCTACATCCAACAACAAGAGAGTTCGCAGGCATTATTTTCTAACAAGATTGGACCGAAGAACAGGTGAGTATATTGACCTTTCAGTGACTCAGTCCACACAACAACAGTTGCAGTTCTATGGAGAATATATTGTTATTGTTCAAGACACTTTGCAAGTTTATGTTTTTGTTCATCTTGTCAGACTTTCTGCGTCAAAAGGAATCCATCTTGTATCCCGACCTCGGCTCTGCTCTGAAAGAAAACCTCACAGTCAAATGCTTCATCTCTGATTCCCCGCAGAGAGAATGTAGTCAGAACATGGTCCCTGCCATATCAGCAGTGAATAGAGGTGGCAGCAGTGTCTGTCCAGCAGTGTCACTGTCATTTGACAGGCAAGGGGGAGGGGGGGATAGACACAGAGGACTCATGTCCCAGGCCGGTGCACTCACAAAAACACATCATTATGTTAGTATATTAAGTAGGTATATTCAAAGGTCCATCCATGAGTTTAACATCCTCATTTTAGCCTGGAGTAATTCCTGTTGCTGTGTGTGTGTGTGTATGTGTGTGTGTGTGTGTGTGAGTGTGTGTGTGTGTGTGTGTGTGTGTGTGTGTGTGTGTGTGTGTGTGTGTGTGTGTGTGTGTGTGTGTGTGTGTGTGTGTGTGTGTGTGTGTGAGTGTGAGTGTGTGTGTGTGTGTGTGTGAGTGAGTGAGTATGTGTGCTAACTGGTCACACCATGTTGCCCTGTGTGCCAGTGGTTCCAGGCAATAAAGGCACAGCCACTTCACTCTGCTCCACACTCTCTGTCTCCATCTCTGTCTCTACCACTGTCTCTCCTAGAGCACTCCCGTTGGCTACTGCCTCCATCTTCTTAGCCAGGTAGTCATCTAACTGGCTGCTCTTCTCCAGCCCTCCTTCCTCTAGCTCCTCCTCCAGCTGTACGTAGGGGCTGTGTTTCAGGTGGTTGGGCAGGCAGGGCACCAGATGCACTTGTCCGTTGTCACCCAGCACGTTCACGCACGTGTAGAAGTCCTGGGTGGATGATGGGGGCGGGGCCTGCTGGTCCGTAGGCGGGACGGGGGTGGGATCCACCATCATGCTGTAGTCAGTGCCCGGGAAGACCAGAAGCTCTGGCTGGTCGGGGTTTGCTGTTGGCCATTCCCACGGGGTCCGGAAGGCTTCCACTGGAGCCTGGCAGTAAGGGGCGGGGACTGGGGTGTAAGAGGCGGGGACTGGTGTATAAGGGGCGTGGCTAGAGGTTGTCTGGACCAGTAGTTGGCTGTGGATGGCCATATCATAATCCTCCTTCCAGACTGCTAGGGCCCCCGGGGGAGCCTGGAGAGATTGGTTGCTGTCCATGGTGACAGGGTCCCAGACCTCCTCCTCGCTGTAGCTTGGGGGCTTATAGCCATGGAAGGAGATGAAATGACGGTTGATCTCATCAAAGCCCCCTTTCTGAGAGAGAAGGAAGGAGGAGAAAGAGGAGGGGGAGGGGTTAGAGAAGATAGGAAGGGGAGGGGATAGAGACGATAGGAAGGGTAGGGGTTAGAGAAGATAGGAAGGGGAGGGGATAGAGAAGATAGGAAGGGGACAGAGAAGATATGAAGGGGAGGGGTTAGAGAAGATAGGAAGCGGAGGGTTAGAGAAGATAGGAAGGGGACAGAGAAGATAGGAAGGGGAGGGATTAGAGAAGATAGGAAGGGACAGAGAAGATAGGAAGGGGAGGGATTAGAGAAGATAGGAAGGGGACAGAGAAGATAGGAAGGGGAGGGATTAGAGAAGATAGGAAGGGGACAGAGGAGATAGGAAAGGGAGGGGTTAGAGAAGATAGGAAGGGGAGGGATTAGAGAAGATAGGAAGGGGACAGAGAAGATAGGAAAGGGAGGGGTTAGAGAAGATAGGAAGGGGATAGAGAAGATAGGAAAGGGAGGGGTTAGAAAAGATAGTGAGAAGATAGTGAGTTACAATGAGTTATAAGTCATCAGGTTGGTGTGTGTGTGTGTGTGTGTGTGTGTGTGTGTATTTACCTTCAGAAGCAGGGGATTGATGCCTCTGATGCGTGGTTTGGGAATTGGAGGCAGAAGGAATGCTTTTATCCTACAGTGAAAGAGAGAACCATCAATACACTTTCTACATTTATATTTCATGATATTACAGCCTATGTAGCATGTGTCTGTAATATAGAAGGGTTTATATATCAATACAAGATCGCTCCTGCACACATTTATCTCTTAACCTGTCCTTTATGTAAAGAATAAAACGCTGTATCTTAAGTATTTGAAAGAAATCAAACATGTATTTGATGTTTATATAGTTGTTTACGTGTGTGTGTGCTTCCCTACCTCTTGCCCTGTAGGATAAATCCAAAGCCGATGACTAGCAAGAACATGACCCCAACACCGGTCACCAAAAGCAGAGCCAGCAGCTTATCTGTAAGGGACAAAGACAGCACACGTCTAGATCATTCCGTATGCCAACACTGTAATATGGGTCATATAACAGTGCTTCAGATTAGGAGTTGACTGTGGGTAGGTGCAGACAGTAACTGAATCATCAGACAGTTAAGAGTCCCTACCGGGGGTAGATTTGACTGGGACACAGAGTAGGAGAGGGGTGCTCCACTTGCTCCAGAGGCCGTTGTTGCGGGAACGGCATCTCACCCTGACAATGTACTCTCCTACCGGCAGATCCAGCAGCTCCAGACAAGGCTCTCTCAGCAAGCCCTTCACCTGCAGACACACAGGGGGCGATAGTGAGCTGTCAGTAGCAGTTACAGTACACATACATCATTTAGCAGATGCTCTTATCCAGAGCAATTTACAGTAGTGAGTGCATACATTTTTCATACTGGTCCCCCATGGGAATCAAACCCACAACCCTGGCATTGCAAGCACCATGCTCTACCAACTGAGCTCCACGTGATAGAGGTGACAGAAGGTGATAGAGTAGTATGATACTGGTTAAAGTGACAGTTTATATCTGATACTGTTGAAATAATATATACTGTTAATATATAATATATACTGTTTAAAAAAGATCCTTCACCGTTCAGCCAGGCTAAACCAACTAAACCTGCGTTTCTGTTTGTTTCTGTTCTTTCTCTTCTCTCATCTGACAAAGAGGCAGGATCATCGGTCGTAACGTGGGTAACAAACAAACCCCCCTGTTAACTGTGAAATAAACACATCTTCCTCTTAAAGAATCAATCACGGACATGACATGCTTCCCACGTCACACGCTTAACACCCTCAAATAGTGATGATAAACACTGCAACTACACCCCTCCCTCTCTCTCCCCCTCTCTCTTTCCCCTCCCCCTGTCTATTTCCCCTTCTCTCTTTTCTCCCTCCCCACTCTCTTTCCCCCCTCTCTCTATTTCCCCCTCTCTCTTTCCCACTCTCCCTCTTTCTCTCACGCGCTCTCTCTTTCGCTCTCTCCCTCTCTCTCCCCCTCTCTCTCTCCCGCTCTCTCTTCCCCCCCTCTCTCCCTCTCTTTCTCTCTCTCTCTCTCTCTCTCTCTCTCTCTCTCTCTCTCTCTCTCTCTCTCTCTCTCTCTCTACCTTCCAGTTGTTGGGCTCGGCGATGCGTCGGTACTGCAGCTCGAAGACCAGGGTGATCCAACCGTACTGGATGTGGGAGGGATTGGGGTAAACCCAGGACACCATGGCGGTGCGGCCAGCTTCCTCCTCCGTCTCGTTCAACAAGGTGTAGGTCAAGTTAACCGGAGCCTCTGTCTCCACTGCAGACAGACAGACAGACAGACAGCGGAGAGAGCGTTAGGACATGGACAGAGAGGAAAGAAGTGAAGCCAAGAAAACTGCATGGCGTGGGCTTGTTATGGTTGTATGCTTCACAGGGAGCAAAGAAGAGCTAGAACGTAAGTTGAAAGGAAAAGGCCTAGACTGGTAGTCACGGGGAGGGGTGAATACACAATGAACAGCAAACAGGATGTGGAGGGACAACAGAGGAGACAACAAGCAACATGCTGAGGTAATGGTACATGAATGGGGTTATCTTTTATAATGAACATGGAGAAAGGCCAGTTGGAAGGGGTATCAGAGTAAGAAGGGGAAGCTGAATAGGTTCTGAATGACACATCTCTATTGTTACCGTGAGAAAACGCCTAGAGCCTGGAGAGGAACCCTTCTATTTTCCTTCACATGCGCTACTATTCTCTGTGCATACGGAAGCACAATGTAGACATGAGTGGTGACTGTTTGCAATGCGCATACAGTATTGAACATTCACATGCACATGCACATGCACGTGTACACAAACACACACACACACACAAATCAGGGTGCTCTTTCCATCGGCTTTGGGAGTGCACTCACTGATGGAGAAGTAAGGGGAACAGAATGGCTCTGATGTGATCAGATGTGCCCTGCTGGGAGGGGACTAACTCCCATTGGACTGGGTTGAAATGAGGAAGAGCTGACGTCACACACACACAGGGAGAGGAGGCGTGGCCGACGCCAGACACACAGGAAGAGACATCACAAATATCAGACACAACAGTGGATTAACACAACAGTCATAGGTTGAGCTGAAATAGCACCCTATTCCATATACTATAGTGTACTGAAATAGCACCCTATTCCATATACTACAGTGTACTGAAATAGCACCCTATTCCCCTTAGGTTCTGGTCAAAAGTAGCACACTATCTAGGGCAACTAGAAAGGCAACTAGATTCAGCGGTGGGACGACTTTTGTTGGAGCTAATGGTTGGGGGGCTGGAAAATAATGATAATAATTTGTACACTGCAAATTGACCACAATTATGCCCAAAAAGAGATTGTATTTGAAAATAACAGTAATAATAATTTTATACCTTGATTACATTGAGACAACATCACATATTTATCTTTTTATTTACATTTGTGTGAATACTTGGGAACAGATTTCCTAAATTAAACTCAATTTTAGCTGAATTGTTGCTGATTTTACTGTTTTTTTGGGGGGGTAAGAGAAATCGCTAGCCAGATGGTTTTAGATCTCGGGAGCAGGATGCCGTTCCAGACTGAGTGGAGCCCCCAGGTGGTCTATATCAGGGGTTCCCAAACTTTTCCACTTGGGGCCCCCATTCCAGCATTGGGGAACAGCCTGCGCCCCCCCCACGCATGCACCATGTCTATTTCTATGGGCACAAGCTCTGTTCATGACACAAACTGTTCACACCCTTAGTTTAGCAGGTTTCTGTAATTCTACACATTTTGTCATGGGGTGAAAAGAACATTTATCAGTTTTAAAGCTAATTTTATTGCAATTCTATTCATTTTGCCATGTCTAATGTTATATTTGAGTGACTAAAAACATCCAACAATATCTATGGGCTAAAAAACATATAAATAAACTTTAGCTAACATGGGCTAGTTGAGCTGGACATTTCTGAGAAGTTATAAATAGCTCTCTAAGTTATGTAATGACGAACATGATAAGAGGAACTGATGATGTACTACCCAATTTTGACCCAGTTTGACCGTGGTCTATATCACCCTGTTCCTATATCATCCACATCCAGGCAGTGGTCTATATCACCCTGTACCTATATCATCCACATCCAGACAGTGGTCTATATATATCACCCTGTTCCTATATCATCTACATCCAGGCAGTGGTCTATATCACCCTGTACCTATATCAGCCACATCCAGACAGTGAACTATATCACCCTGTACCTATATCATCCACATCCAGACAGTGGTCTATATATATCACCCTGTTCCTATATCAGCCACATCCAGACAGTGAACTATATCACCCTGTACCTATATCATCAGCCACACGAGACAGTGATTTATCTCTCCCTGTACCTATATCAGCCACGTCCAGACAGTGGTCCTTGGAGCTGAACACTCCGTGGGAGGTCCTGGCCATCACGTTCATGCAGTATATGGTCCAGATTGACGTGTGGCCGCTGTCAAAGTGACAACTGTTGGGGCCGCCCGTTATATAGTCTGGACACTCACGCCTCGGCCCCTTTCTGTGACAAACAAGAAAGGAATGATATGGTCAATTCAATTCAACTCAACTCATTTCTTTGAATGAAGACGGTCTCTTAGGATACATTGTTCCTACACAATGTGATAGAATGAAAATACCTGCATTTATTGGGGGAAAAAGCCTTGAAATTAAAAATTAAGAGTAATTCAAGGCGTTTTTAATGAATGCAGGATTTTATCCTCTACCAATCCTGCAACAAGGAAAGTACAAGGTGTGTACTATGTATATATACAGTATATAGTACATGATGTGTATATATACAGTATACAGTACATGGTGTGTACATATACAGTATATTGTTCCTGGTGTGTGTATATATACAGTATATAGTACCTGGTGTGTGTATATACAGTGCCTTCGGAAAGTATTCAGACCCCTTGTCTTTTTCCACATTTTGTTACGTTACAGCCTTATTCTAAAATGTATTAAATAAAATAAAAACTCAGCAATCTACACACAATAAACCATAATTTAACCAAGAATTTGTTCTTAACTGACTTAGAATATATATATATATTTTTGAAAGGCACACACCTGTCTATATAAGGTCCCACAGTTGCCAGTGCATGTCAGAGCAAAAGCCATGATGTCTAAGGAATTGTCTGTAGAGCTTCGAGACAGGATTGCATTGAGGCACAGATGTGGGGAAGGGTACCAAAACATTTATGCAGCATTGAAGGTCCCCAAGAACATAGTGGCATCCATCGTTCTGAAATGGAAGAAGTATGGAACCACAAAGACTTTTCCTAGAGCTGGCCGCCCGGCCAAACTGAGCAATCGGGGGAGAAGGGCCTTGGTCTGGGAGGTGACCAAGAACCCAAAGGTTACTCTGAAAGAGCTCCAGAGTTCCTCTGTGGAGATGGGCGAACCTTCCAGAAGGACAACCATCTCTGCAGCACTCCAGAAATCAGGCCTTTATGGTAGAGTGGCCAGACAGAAATCTTTCCACAGTAAAAGACACAAGACAGCCTACTTGGAGTTTGCCAAAAGGCACCTAAAGGACTCTCAGACCATGAGAAACAAGATTCTCTGGTCTGATGAAACCAAGATTGAACTCTTTGGCCTGAATGCCAAGCGTCACGTCTGGAGGAAACCTGGCACCATTCCTACGGTGAAGCATGATGGTGGCAGGGATGTTTTTCAGCGGCAGCGGCTGGGAGACTAGTCAGGATTGAGGGAAAGATGAACAGAGCAAAGTACAGAGAGATCCTTGATGAAAACCTGTTTCAGAGCACTCAGGACCTCAAACCGGGACAAAGGTTCACCTTCCAACAAGACACCCGATCTAACATCTCTGGAGAGACCTGAACATAGCTGCGTTTTCACTTTGTCATTATGGGGTATTGTGTGTAGATTGAGGAGGACATATTTTTATTTAATCCATTTTAGAATAACGCTGTAACTTAAAAAATGTGGATTAAGGGGCCTGAATACGAATGCACTGTACAGTAATAGTACGTACTCTAAGGAGTAGGTGAGGCTGTAGGTGACGTTGTCGTCACTCTCGGAGTTGTTGTCAAGGGGATGCCACCAGCAGGTGAAGACCTCCATGTTGGGCGAGCGGCAGTAGTAGATGTGGGGCCGGGTCGTCACGGCAACAGCACCTGGGGGATAAAACGAGAGGTTAATGACTCTAACAGTCTCTATGGATATCTGCATTCACTGTCGGCTTTTTTCTAACAGACTGATATATTTTTCTATGCACTGTTCTGGTGAATACACGGATCAACAATTTATAAACATGAAGAAATACATGCCAAAATCATTCAGCTATCAAAATAATCCATATTATAAAACGTCAGCCTCTGAACATTTCACCGGGCCTCTCAGGTGCCTTGGTTGTCAGGGAAACTCAAATCCAGGTTCATAACATTTGGACTAATGCAAAAAACTGTTAATCCAGGTTTATGACATTTGGGCGAACGCTAATAACTGTTAATCCGTTAACAATTATAGAAGCTCACAAAAGGTGAGGTGAGTTTGTCTGGATGGCGATGAGGGGAACAACCCCATGTGATACAAACGAAGGAAGTTTGAACACTAGTGTTTTGTGAAGTGATTTTCTTCTTATGTCATTGAACTCGAAACAGAGATCTCATATGTTTGAAAACAAACAGTTGTAAAGCATAGCACACACACTGAAGGGGGGGTCTAGTTGCACCAAAAACAAGTTGAAGCTAATATACAGGTTGGTCTTACGACTCTTGTTGAGAGCAGCAGCTGGTAGGAAACTGAACTGAACCCCAAATCAAACAGCAGGACCTCGTGAGAAGGATTACATCTCCAACAGTGACACTCAGGCTGACTGGAACAAACAGTTACTGTTTAAATCCATTTATTTCCCTGAAGAAGCCCATTATGTAACTTACAGTGACGTGGACACTTATGAGATAAACATTGTATAGACAGTACATTTTTCTTTAATGATAAACCCATGATATGTTTTATGAGGCTATTAAACCATGACAAGTTTTATGAGGCTAATGAACATGACCGTCTTGAATAAGGCTGTTCAATTGACAGTTAATGTTCTATGTACAGTATTTCCCATGTCAGGAAATACAGTGTTATTGAGGCAGTACGGCTGTGACAGACTAACTTGCGTCACACACACACACACGCACGCACACGCACGCAAACACACACACACACGCACGCACACGCACGCAAATACACACACACACACACGCACGCAAATACACACACACACACACACACGCACGCACGCACGCACACACACAAATACACACACACGCACACAAATACACACACACGCACGCACACACACACACACACACACACACACACACACACACACACACACACACACACACACACACACACACACACACACACACACACACACACACACACACACACACACACACACACACACACACACACACTCCCTGCTGTGGAGGTGCATCCAGGTAACATCTGTGGAGAGACTTATAATGAGGTGAGGTCACAAGAGAGAACAGGCCTTGACCTACCCATTGTCTAATGACTGACTGAGATTACTGGTCCACTGAGAAGTATAACTACATACTGTACTTCTTAATGGACCAGTAATCTCAGTCAGTCAGCAAATTAAACAAAAGCAAAGAATCTTGCCAATGGATTTTTTAAGAATCACAAATCCTACTAGGAAAACAGGACCACTCTGGAAACTGGCCTTATAGACTACATGTGATAGGTATATATAACAGTACAGACACTGTGCTGTACTTTAGATAGATATTACATTGGCAGTTTCCTATTCATAGGCGCTTGGCAGTGTTTGAGGCACACATAGAGAGCTTTGGGAAAGTATTCAGACCCCTTCCCCTTTTCCACATTTTATTACGTTACAGCCTTATTCTAAAATTAATTAATTAAAAATCCTCATCAATCTACACGCAATATCCCATAACTACAAACCTGAAAACAGCTTTTTAGAGTTTTTTTCTAATTTATTAAAAATAAAATACGAAATATCTTATTTACATAAGTATGAATTTGAGGCACATAATGAGTTATTCATGACAACAACGAACAAGATGAAAATAGGGTCTATGTACCAAGTCAACATACATACTGGTGTGTCAACCAGAGGGTCAATATACTGGTGGGAGGAGCGATAGGAGGACGGTCTCATTGATGACGTGGATGTCAGGTTGGATTAAATGTGGAAGACACCATTCAGTTGAATGCATTCAGTTGTACAACTGACTATGTATCCCTCTTTCCCACTCCTTTCATTGTAATGGCTGCAATGGAATACATGGAACTTTGACTCTATTACAATGAGCCCATCCTCCTATAGCTCCTCCCACCATCCTCCTAGGATGTCAAAATACAGTAGCTCTATATGCCAGTGTTTGTGGGTGGGGTCTAATTGTCTGAGCGAGACAAGCTGTCTGTAGGTGACGTGTGTGTGCATGTGTGTGTGTGTACATGTGGGTGTGCGCAACTAACACTGTTACTGTGGTGAAGAGCCATTACACTCTGGCTAATCCCAGCTGCAGATATCAGTAAACAGGAAGTAGAGGAAAGTAGATTTAGAAAAAGGACGACAATGCCTCTGAAGATGTTCCTCCTCTCTACGTTTTCTACCATTCATGTGATCTGGATTTTCTCCCTTCCTTCCCTCCTGGGCAGTGCAGTAATCACCTTACTGTGACATGTATTTCCCATTCCAGTCTCAACTATACCCTGTCTGGGTTGGTTCAATACCATGGTTCTCCCTCCAGCACCAACCTATCCTACACACAGTCCTAAGTCAATTCAGCTGTCAGTACCACTAAAGCAGACAGCAACAACTCCCTTCTGTGGTTTGATGGTTCAGCTAGTTCACTACCGGGGCTGTGAGAGCTTACCTCCTCAACGAGCTGAGAGCTCCACTACATATTAGACTATGAACAACCAGCTGAGAGCTTACCTCCGTTACGTATTAGACTGTGAACAACCAGCTGAGAGCTTACCTCCGCTACATATTAAACTATGAACAACCAGCTAAGGGCTTACCTCCACTACATATTAAGACTATGAACAACCAGCTGAGAGCTCCACTACATATTAAGACTATGAACAACCAGCTGAGAGCTCCACTACATATTACACTATGAACAACCAGCTGAGAGCTCCACTACATATTAGACCATGAACAACCAGCTGAGAGCTCCACTACATATTAGACTATGAACAACCAGCTGAGAGTTTACCTCCGCTACATATTAACACTATGAACAACCAGCTGAGAGCTCCACTACATATTAGACTATGAACAACCAGCTGAGAGCACCACTACATATTAGACTATGAACAACCAGCTGAGAGCTCCACTACATACTAGACTATGAACAACCAGCTGAGAGCTCCACTACATATTAGACTATTAACAACCAGCTGAGGGCTTACCTCCACTACATATTAAGACTATGAACAACCAGCTGAGAGGTCCACTACATATTAGACTATGAACAACCAGCTGAGGGCTTACCTCCACTACATATTAGACTATGAACAACCAGCTGAGAGCTCCACTACATATTAGACTATGAACAACCAGCTGAGAGCTACACTACATATTAGACTATGAACAACCAGCTGAGGGCTTACCTCCACTACATATTAAGACTATGAACAACCAGCTGAGAGCTCCACTACATATTAGACTATGAACAACCAGCCGAGGGCTTACCTCCACTACATATTAAGACTATGAAACCCCAGCTGAGAGCTCCACTACATACAAGACTATGAACAAGCAGCTGAGAGCTTACCTCCGCTACGTATTAGACTATGAACAACCAGCTGAGAGATAACCTCCGTTACGTATTAGACTGTGAACAACCAGCTGAGAGCTAACCTCTGCTACATATTAGACTATGAACAACCAGCAGAGAGCTTACCTCCGCTACAATTAAACTATGAACAACCAGCAGAGAGCTTACCTCCGCTACGTATTAGACTATGAACAACCAGCTGAGAGCATACCTCCACTACGTATTCGACTATGAACAACCAGCTGAGAGCTTACCTCCGCTACGTATTAGACTATGGACAACCAGCTGAGAGCTTACCTCCGCTACGTATTAGACTATGAACAACCAGCTGAGAGCTTACCTCCGTTACGTATTAGACTGTGAACAACCAGCTGAGAGCTTATCTCCGCTACATATTAAACTATGAACAACCAGCTAAGGGCTTACCTCCACTACATATTAAGACTATGAACAACCAGCTGAGAGCTCCACTACATATTAGACTATGAACAACCAGCTGAGAGCTCCACTACATATTAGACTATGAACAACCAGCTGAGGGCTTACCTCCATTACATATTAAGACTATGAACAACCAGCTGAGAGGTCCACTACATATTAGACTATGAACAACCAGCTGAGGGCTTACCTCCACTACATATTAAGACTATGAACAACAAGCTGAGAGCTCAACTACATATTAGACTATGAACAACCAGCTGAGGGCTTACCTACACTACATATTAAGACTATGAACAACCAGCTGAGAGCTCCACTACATACAAGACTATGAACAACCAGCTGAGAGCTTACCTCCGCTACGTATTGGACTATGAACAACTAGCTGAGAGCTTACCTCCGCTACGTATTAGACTATGAACAACCAGCTGAGGGCTTACCTCCACTACATATTAAGACTATGAACAACCAGCTGAGAGCTCCACTACATATTAGACTATGAACAACCAGCTGACAGCCCCACTACATATTAGACTATGAACAACCAGCTGAGGGCTTACCTCCACTACATATTAAGACTATGAACAACCAGCTGAGAGCTCCACCACATACAAGACTATGAACAACCAGCTGAGAGCTTACCTCCGTTACGTATTAGACTGTGAACAACCAGCTGAGAGCTAACCTCCGCTACATATTAGACTATGAACAACCAGTAGAGAGCTTACCTCCGCTACAATTAAACTATGAACAACCAGCTGAGAGCTTACCTCCGCTACGTATTAGACTATGAACAACCAGCTGAAAGCATACATCCGCTACGTATTATACTATGAACAACCAACTGAGAGCTTACCTCCGCTACGTATTAGACTATGAACAACCAGCTGAGAGCATACATCCGCTACGTATTATACTATGAACAACCAACTGAGAGCTTACCTCCGCTACGTATTAGACTATGAACGACCAGCTGAGAGCTTACTCCCTCTACATATTGGACTATGAACAACTAGCAGAGAGCTTACCTCCGCTACGTATTAGACTATGAACAACCAGCTGAGAGCTTACCTCCGCTACGTATTAGACTATGGACAACCAGCTGAGAGCTTACCTCCGCTACGTATTAGACTATGAACAACCAGCTGAGAGCTTACCTCCGCTATGTATTAGACTATGAACAACCAGCCGAGAGCTTACCTCCTCTACATATTAGACTATGAACAACCAGCTGAGAGTTTACCTCCACTATGTATTAGACTATGAACAACCAGCTGAGAGCTGACCTCCGCTACGTATTGGACTATGAACAACTAGCTGAGAGCTTACCTCTGCTACGTATTAGACTATGGACAACCAGCTGAGAGCTTACCTCTGCTACGTATTAGACTATGAACAACCAGCTCAGAGCTTACTCCCTCTACATATTGGACTATGAACAACCAGCTGAGAGTTTACCTCCTCTACATTTAGACTATGAACAACCACCCGAGAGTTTACCTCCTCCACATATTAGACTATGAACAACCAGCTGAGAGCTTAACTCCGCTACGTATTAGACTATGAACAACCAGCTGAGAGCTTACCTCCGCTATGTATTAGACTATGAACAAACAGCTGAGAGCTTACCTCCACTACGTATTCGACTATGAACAACCAGCTGAGAGCTTACCTCCGCTACGTATTAGACTATGGACAACCAGCTGAGAGCTTACCTCCGCTACGTATTAGACTATGAACAACCAGCTGAGAGCTTACCTCCGTTACGTATTAGACTGTGAACAACCAGCTGAGAGCTTACCTCCGCTACATATTAAACTATGAACAACCAGCTAAGGGCTTACCTCCACTACATATTAAGACTATGAACAACCAGCTGAGAGCTCCACTACATATTAAACTATGAACAACCAGCTGAGAGCTCCACTACATATTAGACTATGAACAACCAGCTGAGGGCTTACCTCCACTACATATTAAGACTATGAACAACAAGCTGAGAGCTCAACTACATATTAGACTATGAACAACCAGCTGAGGGCTTACCTACACTACATATTAAGACTATGAACAACCAGCTGAGAGCTCCACTACATACAAGACTATGAACAACCAGCTGAGAGCTTACCTCCGCTACGTATTGGACTATGAACAACTAGCTGAGAGCTTACCTCCGCTACGTATTAGACTATGAACAACCAGCTGAGGGCTTACCTCCACTACATATTAAGACTATGAACAACCAGCTGAGAGCTCCACTACATATTAGACTATGAACAACCAGCTGAGAGCCCCACTACATATTAGACTATGAACAACCAGCTGAGGGCTTACCTCCACTACATATTAAGACTATGAACAACCAGCTGAGAGCTCCACCACATACAAGACTATGAACAACCAGCTGAGAGCTTACCTCCGTTACGTATTAGACTGTGAACAACCAGCTGAGAGCTAACCTCCGCTACATATTAGAATATGAACAACCAGCTGAAAGCATACATCCGCTACGTATTATACTATGAACAACCAACTGAGAGCTTACCTCCGCTACGTATTAGACTATGAACAACCAGCTGAGAGCATACATCCGCTACGTATTATACTATGAACAACCAACTGAGAGCTTATCTCCGCTACGTATTAGACTATGAACGACCAGCTGAGAGCTTACTCCCTCTATATATTGGACTATGAACAACTAGCAGAGAGCTTACCTCCGCTACGTATTAGACTATGAACAACCAGCTGAGAGCTTACCTCCGCTACGTATTAGACTATGAACAACCAGCTGAGAGCATACATCCGCAACGTATTATACTATGAACAACCAACTGAGAGCTTACCTCCGCTACGTATTAGACTATGAACGACCAGCTGAGAGCTTACTCCCTCTATATAT
Source organism: Oncorhynchus masou masou (assembly GCF_036934945.1). Lineage (NCBI taxonomy): Eukaryota > Metazoa > Chordata > Actinopteri > Salmoniformes > Salmonidae > Oncorhynchus > Oncorhynchus masou. The sequence goes on along the minus strand of NC_088217.1, from coordinate 83,417,034 downwards.
TGGACTATGAAAAACTAGCAGAGAGCTTACCTCCGCTACGTATTAGACTATGAACAACCAGCTGAGAGCTTACCTCCGCTACGTATTAAACTATGAACAACCAACTGAGAGCTTACCTCCGCTACGTATTAGACTATGAACGACCAGCTGAGAGCTTATTCCCTCTATATATTGGACTATGAACAACTAGCAGAGAGCTTACCTCTGCTACGTATTAGACTATGGACAACCAGCTGAGAGCTTACCTCCGCTACGTATTAGACTATGAACAACCAGCTGAGAGCTTACCTCCGCTATGTATTAGACTATGAACAACCAGCCGAGAGCTTACCTCCGCTACATATTAGACTATGAACAACCAGCTGAGAGTTTACCTCCACTATGTATTAGACTATGAACAACCAGCTGAGAGCTGACCTCCGCTACGTATTGGACTATGAACAACTAGCTGAGAGCTTACCTCTGCTACGTATTAGACTATGGACAACCAGCTGAGAGCTTACCTCTGCTACGTATTAGACTATGAACAACCAGCTCAGAGCTTACTCCCTCTACATATTGGACTATGAACAACCAGCTGAGAGCTTACCTCCTCTACATTTAGACTATGAACAACCACCCGAGAGTTTACCTCCTCCACATATTAGACTATGAACAACCAGCTGAGAGCTTAACTCCGCTACGTATTAGACTATGAACAACCAGCTGAGAGCTTACCTCTGCTATGTATTAGACTATGAACAACCAGCCGAGAGCTTACCTCCGCTACATATTAGACTATGAACAACCAGCTGAGAGTTTACCTCCACTATGTATTAGACTATGAACAACCAGCTGAGAGCTGACCTCCGCTACGTATTGGACTATGGACAAACAGCTGAGAGCTTACCTCCGCTACGTATTAGACTATGAACAACCAGCTCAGAGCTTACTCCCTCTACATATTGGACTATGAACAACCAGCTGAGAGCTTACCTCCTCTACATTTAGACTATGAACAACCACCCGAGAGTTTACCTCCTCCACATATTAGACTATGAACAACCAGCTGAGAGCTTACCTCCGCTACGTATTAGACTATGAACAACCAGCTGAGAGCTTACCTCTGCTACGTATTAGACTATGAACATCCAGCTGAGAGCTTACCTCCGCTACATATTAGACTATGAACAACCAGCTGAGAGCTTACCTCCGCTATGTATTAGACTATGAACAACCAGCCGAGAGCTTACCTCCGCTACATATTAGACTATGAACAACCAGCTGAGAGTTTACCTCCACTATGTATTAGACTATGAACAACCAGCTGAGAGCTGACCTCCGCTACGTATTGGACTATGAACAACAAGCTGACAGCTTACCTCCGCTACGTATTAGACTATGAACAACCAGCTGAGAGCTTACCTCCGTTACGTATTAGACTGTGAACAACCAGCTGAGAGCTTACCTCCACTACATATTAAGACTATGAACAACCAGCTGAGAGCTCCACTACATATTAAGACTATGAACAACCAGCTGAGAGCTCCACTACATATTAGACTATGAACAACCAGCTGAGAGCTCCACTACATATTAGACTATGAACAACCAGCTGAGGGCTTACCTCCACTACATATTAAGACTATGAACAACCAGCTGAGAGCTCCACTACATATTAGACTATGAACAACCAGCCGAGGGCTTACCTCCACTACATATTAAGACTATGAAACCCCAGCTGAGAGCTCCACTACATACAAGACTATGAACAAGCAGCTGAGAGCTTACCTCCGCTATGTATTAGACTATGAACAACCAGCTGAGAGATAACCTCCGAAAAACCAGCTGAGAGCTAACCTCTGCTACATATTAGACTATGAACAACCAGCAGAGAGCTTACCTCCGCTACAATTAAACTATGAACAACCAGCAGAGAGCTTACCTCCGCTACGTATTAAACTATGAACAATAAGCTGAAAGCATACCTCCGCTACGTATTAGACTATGAACAACCAGCTGAGAGCTTACCTCCGCTACGTATTAGACTATGGACAACCAGCTGAGAGCTTACCTCCGCTAAGTATTGGACTATGAACAACCAGCTCAGAGCTTACCTCCGCTACATTTAGACTATGAACAACCAGCTGAGAGCTTACCTCCGCTACGTATTAGACTATGAACAACCAGCTGAGAGCATACCTCCACTACGTATTCGACTATGAACAACCAGCTGAGAGCTTACCTCCGCTACGTATTAGACTATGGACAACCAGCTGAGAGCTTACCTCCGCTACGTATTAGACTATGAACAACCAGCTGAGAGCTTACCTCCGTTACGTATTAGACTGTGAACAACCAGCTGAGAGCTTACCTCCGCTACATATTAAACTATGAACAACCAGCTAAGGGCTTACATCCACTACATATTAAGACTATGAACAACCAGCTGAGAGGTCCACTACATATTAGACTATGAACAACCAGCTGAGGGCTTACCTCCACTACATATTAAGACTATGAACAACAAGCTGAGAGCTCAACTACATATTAGACTATGAACAACCAGCTGAGGGCTTACCTACACTACATATGAAGACTATGAACAACCAGCTGAGAGCTCCACTACATACAAGACTATGAACAACCAGCTGAGAGCTTACCTCCGCTACGTATTGGACTATGAACAACTAGCTGAGAGCTTACCTCCGCTACGTATTAGACTATGAACAACCAGCTGAGGGCTTACCTCCACTACATATTAAGACTATGAACAACCAGCTGAGAGCTCCACTACATATTAGACTATGAACAACCAGCTGAGAGCTCCACTACATATTAGACTATGAACAACCAGCTGAGGGCTTACCTCCACTACATATTAAGACTATGAACAACCAGCTGAGAGCTCCACCACATACAAGACTATGAACAACCAGCTGAGAGCTTACCTCCGTTACGTATTAGACTGTGAACAACCAGCTGAGAGCTAACCTCCGCTACATATTAGACTATGAACAACCAGTAGAGAGCTTACCTCCGCTACAATTAAACTATGAACAACCAGCTGAGAGCTTACCTCCGCTACGTATTAGACTATGAACAACCAGCTGAAAGCATACATCCGCTACGTATTATACTATGAACAACCAACTGAGAGCTTACCTCCGCTACGTATTAGACTATGAACAACCAGCTGAGAGCATACATCCGCTACGTATTATACTATGAACAACCAACTGAGAGCTTACCTCCGCTACGTATTAGACTATGAACGACCAGCTGAGAGCTTACTCCCTCTACATATTGGACTATGAACAACTAGCAGAGAGCTTACCTCCGCTACGTATTAGACTATGAACAACCAGCTGAGAGCTTACCTCCGCTACGTATTAGACTATGGACAACCAGCTGAGAGCTTACCTCCGCTACGTATTAGACAATGAACAACCAGCTGAGAGCTTACCTCCGCTATGTATTAGACTATGAACAACCAGCCGAGAGCTTACCTCCGCTACATATTAGACTATGAACAACCAGCTGAGAGTTTACCTCCACTATGTATTAGACTATGAACAACCAGCTGAGAGCTTACCTCCGCTATGTATTAGACTATGAACAACCAGCTGAGAGCTGACCTCCGCTACGTATTGGACTATGAACAACTAGCTGAGAGCTTACCTCTGCTACGTATTAGACTATGGACAACCAGCTGAGAGCTTACCTCCGCTACGTATTAGACTATGAACAACCAGCTCAGAGCTTACTCCCTCTACATATTGGACTATGAACAACCAGCTGAGAGCTTACCTCCTCTACATTTAGACTATGAACAACCACCCAAGAGTTTACCTCCTCCACATATTAGACTATGAACAACCAGCTGAGAGCTTAACTCCGCTACGTATTAGACTATGAACAACCAGCTGAGAGCTTACCTCCGCTATGTATTAGACTATGAACAACCAGCCGAGAGCTTACCTCCGCTACATATTAGACTATGAACAACCAGCTGATAGTTTACCTCCACTATGTATTAGACTATGAACAACCAGCTGAGAGCTGACCTCCGCTACGTATTGGACTATGAACAACTAGCTGAGAGCTTACCTCTGCTACGTATTAGACTATGGACAACCAGCTGAGAGCTTACCTCCGCTACGTATTAGACTATGAACAACCAGCTCAGAGCTTACTCCCTCTACATATTGGACTATGAACAACCAGCTGAGAGCTTACCTCCTCTACATTTAGACTATGAACAACCACCCGAGAGTTTACCTCCTCCACATATTAGACTATGAACAACCAGCTGAGAGCTTACCTCCGCTACGTATTAGACTATGAACAACCAGCTGAGAGCTTACCTCTGCTACGTATTATACTATGAACATCCAGCTGAGAGCTTACCTCCGCTACATATTAGACTATGAACAACCAGCTGAGAGCTTACCTCCGCTATGTATAAGACTATGAACAACCAGCCGAGAGCTTACCTCCGCTACATATTAGACTATGAACAACCAGCTGAGTTTACCTCCACTATGTATTAGACTATGAACAACCAGCTGAGAGCTGACCTCCGCTACGTATTGGACTATGAACAACAAGCTGACAGCTTACCTCCGCTACGTATTAGACTATGAACAACCAGCTGAGAGCTTACCTCCGTTGCGTATTAGACTGTGAACAACCAGCTGAGAGCTTACCTCCACTACATATTAAGACTATGAACAACCAGCTGAGAGCTCCACTACATATTAAGACTATGAACAACCAGCTGAGAGCTCCACTACATATTAGACTATGAACAACCAGCTGAGAGCTCCACTACATATTAGACTACGAACAACCAGCTGAGAGCTCCACTACATATTAGACTATGAACAACCAGCTGAGAGCTCCACTACATATTAGACTATGAACAACCAGCTGAGAGCTCCACTACATATTAGACTATGAACAACCAGCTGAGAGCTCCACTACATATAAGACTATGAACAACCAGCCGAGGGCTTACCTCCACTACATATTAGACTATGAACAACCAGCTGAGAGGTCCACTACATATTAGACTATTAACAACCAGCTGAGGGCTTACCTCCACTACATATTAAGACTATGAACAACCAGCTGAGAGGTCCACTACATATTAGACTATGAACAACCAGCTGAGGGCTTACCTCCACTACATATTAGACTATGAACAACCAGCTGAGAGCTAACCACTACATATTAGACTATGAACAACCAGCAGAGAGCTTACCTCCGCTACAATTAAACTATGAACAACCAGCAGAGAGCTTACCTCCGCTACGTATTAGACGATGAACAATAAGCTGAGAGCATACCTCCGCTATGTATTAGACTATGAACAACCAGCCGAGAGCTTACCTCCGCTACATATTAGACAATGAACAACCAGCTGAGAGCTTACCTCCGCTATGTATTAGACTATGAACAACCAGCCGAGAGCTTACCTCCGCTACATATTAGACTATGAACAACCAGCTGAGAGTTTACCTCCACTATGTATTAGACTATGAACAACCAGCTGAGAGCTTACCTCCGCTATGTATTAGACTATGAACAACCAGCTGAGAGCTGACCTCCGCTACGTATTGGACTATGAACAACTAGCTGAGAGCTTACCTCTGCTACGTATTAGACTATGGACAACCAGCTGAGAGCTTACCTCCGCTACGTATTAGACTATGAACAACCAGCTCAGAGCTTACTCCCTCTACATATTGGACTATGAACAACCAGCTGAGAGCTTACCTCCTACATTTAGACTATGAACAACCACCCAAGAGTTTACCTCCTCCACATATTAGACTATGAACAACCAGCTGAGAGCTTAACTCCGCTACGTATTAGACTATGAACAACCAGCTGAGAGCTTACCTCCGCTATGTATAGACTATGAACAACCAGCCGAGAGCTTACCTCCGCTACATATTAGACTATGAACAACCAGCTGATAGTTTACCTCCACTATGTATTAGACTATGAACAACCAGCTGAGAGCTGACCTCCGCTACGTATTGGACTATGAACAACTAGCTGAGAGCTTACCTCTGCTACGTATTAGACTATGGACAACCAGCTGAGAGCTTACCTCCGCTACGTATTAGACTATGAACAACCAGCTCAGAGCTTACTCCCTCTACATATTGGACTATGAACAACCAGCTGAGAGCTTACCTCCTCTACATTTAGACTATGAACAACCACCCGAGAGTTTACCTCCTCCACATATTAGACTATGAACAACCAGCTGAGAGCTTACCTCCGCTACGTATTAGACTATGAACAACCAGCTGAGAGCTTACCTCTGCTACGTATTATACTATGAACATCCAGCTGAGAGCTTACCTCCGCTACATATTAGACTATGAACAACCAGCTGAGAGCTTACCTCCGATGTATAAGACTATGAACAACCAGCCGAGAGCTTACCTCCGCTACATATTAGACTATGAACAACCAGCTGAGTTTACCTCCACTATGTATTAGACTATGAACAACCAGCTGAGAGCTGACCTCCGCTACGTATTGGACTATGAACAACAAGCTGACAGCTTACCTCCGCTACGTATTAGACTATGAACAACCAGCTGAGAGCTTACCTCCGTTGCGTATTAGACTGTGAACAACCAGCTGAGAGCTTACCTCCACTACATATTAAGACTATGAACAACCAGCTGAGAGCTCCACTACATATTAAGACTATGAACAACCAGCTGAGAGCTCCACTACATATTAGACTATGAACAACCAGCTGAGAGCTCCACTACATATTAGACTACGAACAACCAGCTGAGAGCTCCACTACATATTAGACTATGAACAACCAGCTGAGAGCTCCACTACATATTAGACTATGAACAACCAGCTGAGAGCTCCACTACATATTAGACTATGAACAACCAGCTGAGAGCTCCACTACATATAAGACTATGAACAACCAGCCGAGGGCTTACCTCCACTACATATTAGACTATGAACAACCAGCTGAGAGGTCCACTACATATTAGACTATTAACAACCAGCTGAGGGCTTACCTCCACTACATATTAAGACTATGAACAACCAGCTGAGAGGTCCACTACATATTAGACTATGAACAACCAGCTGAGGGCTTACCTCCACTACATATTAGACTATGAACAACCAGCTGAGAGCTAACCTCTGCTACATATTAGACTATGAACAACCAGCAGAGAGCTTACCTCCGCTACAATTAAACTATGAACAACCAGCAGAGAGCTTACCTCCGCTACGTATTAGACGATGAACAATAAGCTGAGAGCATACCTCCGCTATGTATTAGACTATGAACAACCAGCCGAGAGCTTACCTCCGCTACATATTAGACTATGAACAACCAGCTGAGAGTTTACCTCCACTATGTATTAGACTATGAACAACCAGCTGAGAGCTGACCTCCGCTACGTATTGGACTATGAACAACTAGCTGAGAGCTTACCTCTGCTACGTATTAGACTATGGACAACCAGCTGAGAGCTTACCTCCGCTACGTATTAGACTATGAACAACCAGCTCAGAGCTTACTCCCTCTACATATTGGACTATGAACAACCAGCTGAGAGCTTACCTCCTCTACATTTAGACTATGAACAACCACCCAAGAGTTTACCTCCTCCACATATTAGACTATGAACAACCAGCTGAGAGCTTAACTCCGCTACGTATTAGACTATGAACAACCAGCTGAGAGCTTACCTCCGCTATGTATTAGACTATGAACAACCAGCCGAGAGCTTACCTCCGCTACATATTAGACTATGAACAACCAGCTGAGAGTTTACCTCCACTATGTATTAGACTATGAACAACCAGCTGAGAGCTGACCTCCGCTACGTATTGGACTATGAACAACTAGCTGAGAGCTTACCTCTGCTACGTATTAGACTATGGACAACCAGCTGAGAGCTTACCTCCGCTACGTATTAGACTATGAACAACCAGCTCAGAGCTTACTCCCTCTACATATTGGACTATGAACAACCAGCTGAGAGCTTACCTCCTCTACATTTAGACTATGAACAACCACCCGAGAGTTTACCTCCTCCACATATTAGACTATGAACAACCAGCTGAGAGCTTACCTCCGCTACGTATTAGACTATGAACAACCAGCTGAGAGCTTACCTCTGCTACGTATTAGACTATGAACATCCAGCTGAGAGCTTACCTCCGCTACATATTAGACTATGAACAACCAGCTGAGAGCTTACCTCCGCTATGTATAAGACTATGAACAACCAGCCGAGAGCTTACCTCCGCTACATATTAGACTATGAACAACCAGCTGAGTTTACCTCCACTATGTATTAGACTATGAACAACCAGCTGAGAGCTGACCTCCGCTACGTATTGGACTATGAACAACAAGCTGACAGCTTACCTCCGCTACGTATTAGACTATGAACAACCAGCTGAGAGCTTACCTCCGTTACGTATTAGACTGTGAACAACCAGCTGAGAGCTTACCGCTACATATTAGACTATGAACAACCAGCTGAGAGCTTACCTCCGCTACATATTAGACTATGAACGACAAGCTGAGAGCTCCACTACTACAGCTTACCGCCGCTACATATTAGACTATGAACAACCAGCTGAGAGCTTACCTCTGCTACATATTAGACTATGAACGACAAGCTGAGAGCTTACCTCCGCTACATATTAGACTATGAACAACCAGCTGAGAGCTTATCTCCGCTACATATTAGACTATGAACAACCAGCTGAGAGCTTACCTCCGCTACATATTAGACTATGAACGACAAGCTGAGAGCTCCACTACTCCAGCTTACCGTATTATTAGACTATGAACAACCAGCTGAGAGCTTACCTCTGCTACATATTAGACTATGAACGACAAGCTGAGAGCTTACCTCCTCCACATATTAGACTATGAACAACCAGCTGAGAGCTTAACTCCGCTACGTATTAGACTATGAACAACCAGCTGAGAGCTTACCTCCGCTATGTATTAGACTATGAACAACCAGCCGAGAGCTTACCTCCGCTACATATTAGACTATGAACAACCAGCTGAGAGTTTACCTCCACTATGTATTAGACTATGAACAACCAGCTGAGAGCTGACCTCCGCTACGTATTGGACTATGAACAACTAGCTGAGAGCTTACCTCTGCTACGTATTAGACTATGGACAACCAGCTGAGAGCTTACCTCCGCTACGTATTAGACTATGAACAACCAGCTCAGAGCTTACTCCCTCTACATATTGGACTATGAACAACCAGCTGAGAGCTTACCTCCTCTACATTTAGACTATGAACAACCACCCGAGAGTTTACCTCCTCCACATATTAGACTATGAACAACCAGCTGAGAGCTTACCTCCGCTACGTATTAGACTATGAACAACCAGCTGAGAGCTTACCTCTGCTACGTATTAGACTATGAACATCCAGCTGAGAGCTTACCTCCGCTACATATTAGACTATGAACAACCAGCTGAGAGCTTACCTCCGCTATGTATAAGACTATGAACAACCAGCCGAGAGCTTACCTCCGCTACATATTAGACTATGAACAACCAGCTGAGTTTACCTCCACTATGTATTAGACTATGAACAACCAGCTGAGAGCTGACCTCCGCTACGTATTGGACTATGAACAACAAGCTGACAGCTTACCTCCGCTACGTATTAGACTATGAACAACCAGCTGAGAGCTTACCTCCGTTACGTATTAGACTGTGAACAACCAGCTGAGAGCTTACCGCCGCTACATATTAGACTATGAACAACCAGCTGAGAGCTTACCTCCGCTACATATTAGACTATGAACGACAAGCTGAGAGCTCCACTACTACAGCTTACCGCCGCTACATATTAGACTATGAACAACCAGCTGAGAGCTTACCTCTGCTACATATTAGACTATGAACGACAAGCTGAGAGCTTACCTCCGCTACATATTAGACTATGAACAACCAGCTGAGAGCTTATCTCCGCTACATATTAGACTATGAACAACCAGCTGAGAGCTTACCTCCGCTACATATTAGACTATGAACGACTAGCTTACTGTATCTCCACTGTATTAGTGCTATGACTGTGGTAATAGAGGGGCTGTGCTGTGAGAGCTTACCTCCACTGCATTAGCACTATTAGGTGCAGTAGTCATAACACTAGTTAGAGATGGTGAGTGCTTAATTGAGTAGGATACAGAATACCTGAGACAAATTAGACGGGTCCAGTCAGAGTAAGGTCCTCTATCCCCAGCCCCTGCCCCCGGCCTCTATCCCCATAATGTTTTATCCAAAGTGCAACAACAACACTAGCATTTTTAGCACCGGCAAATTGAATATTCATTTTACTTAAGCACACTGAAAATGTCACTAATTTGTTCCCTTCTGTCCTTGATCAAGCTTCTGTTCTGTCAAAAGGGAATGTATTGTACTGTACTGTACTGGCCACATTGTCCATGATGAGTCTCCCACTGTGGGTTCTGAAGAGCTGCAGGGTACACAGACCAGTCAGTGTAGGACGTAGTAGAATTGGCAGCCTTCATGTCCTTCTCTCCACCCTATTCTCCCTGAATGAGTTTACATGCAGCCACATTATCTGACGATGATAAACTCATGTAAGGGGAAGATGGTGGAAATAGTCTAATACGCTGTTACCTTAGCTCAACAACTGCTGCCTTACTTTAACAACTAGCAGGCTAAGCAGATGGCTTAACCAGGAACAAACTGGTACCTCGGCAGCTCAGCTAAGTATATGATTATTCAGTCGCTTCCCATAAACCGATATCAAGGTTTAACCAGACCAGCTGTCTTCCTCCCTCTGTAGAGGCAGCGTTGCTATGTCCGTGGAGGCCGGCAGGCAGGTAGGCCTGATATATAATTCACAACTCATGTTCTGTTTTATTCACTGAACAAGCAGCGAAGAGCAGGGTATCACACAAATGACAAGCTGACGACCAGGTTCCACAATGAGAGGATTGCTGTCTGCCCCACATCTGTTACTCAGACTGGAGGGGGAACGAGACAACAGAATTAGGAGCAATGCCTACTTTTGTTTCAGTTAAATGTTTTCCACAGGAAGGATGAAAATGCTGCGTAATAAACCCAAGTGACTGAATAAGAAAATCTCTTCAGTCCTGGTCGACAAGCATGTGGACTGTGGAGGCATTTTTACATCCTAGAATAAACACAATTTATTATAAATTAAACTAGTTATCTAATTATTGATTTACCTAATCAGCAAGCCCGTGATTAGTTGAATCAAGTGGTGATGCACTGACTGTAACTAAAACCTGGGTACCACCTGGACTGAAGAACACTGTTGTAAAGTATTCCACAAAAGAACAAACATTGGAAGTCCCTGGACCGTTTCTAAAGAGAGAGCCACCAGCAAGGCATTTGGTCTTAAGCATGGCAGTGGCTGATTCAATGGGGCACACTGGGCTCTCTGTGTCCACTTCTGAGAATTTAGACATTTTTCTCTTGAACTGAACGCTGCTCTACAAACAACAAATGGGTGCCATACAGACTGAACCCATGGAACGACAGGAATTACCTCCTTTGCCCAAACAAAGTGGAACGATGGGCACCAGAAATAGAATCCAATGTCAATTGGACCGCAATGTTGCGACTACTGCACAGAGAGACACACAAAGACACAGATACAGCCAAAGAGATACACAGAGACACCCACAGAGATACACAGAGACACCTACAGAGAAACACAGAGACACGCACAGAGATACACAGAGACACCCACAGAGATACACAGAGACACCCACAGAGACACCCACAGAGATACACAGAGACACCTACAGAGATACACAGACACCCACAGAGATACACAGAGACACCTACAGAGATACACAGACACATACAGAGATACACAGAGACACCCATAGAGATACACAGAGATACACAGAGACACCCACAGAGACACCCACAGAGATACACAGAGACACCTACAGAGATACACAGACACCCACAGAGATACACAGAGACACCTACAGAGATACACAGACACATACAGAGATACACAGAGACACCCATAGAGAAACACAGAGATACACAGAGACACCCACAGATATACACAGAGACACCCATAGAGACACCCACAGAGATACACAGAGACACCTACAGAGATACACAGAGACACCCACAGAGATACACAGAGACACATACAGAGATACACAGAGACACCCATAGAGATACACAGAGACACCCACAGAGATACACAGAGACACCCACAGAGATACACAGAGACACCCACAAAGATACACAGAGACACCCACAGAGATACACAGATATACACAGAGACACCCAAAGAGATACACAGAGACACCCACAGAGATACACAGAGATTCACACAGACTCCCACAGAGATACACAGAGACACCCACAGAGATACACAGAGACACCCACAGAGATACACAGATACACCCACAGAGATACACAGGCAGCCAAAGAGATACATAGAGACACCCATAAGGATACACAGACACCCAGAGATACACAGAGATACACAGACACCCACAGAGATACACAGAGACAGCCACAGAGATACACAGCGACACCCACAGAGATACACAGAGACACCCACAGAGATAAACAGAGGCACCCACAGAGACACCCATGGAGATACACAGAGGCACCCACAGAGACACCTACAGAGATACACAGAGACACGCACAGAGATACACAGAGACACCCACAGAGATACACAGAGACATCCACAGAGACACCCACAGAGATACACAGAGACACCTACAGAGATACACAGACACTCACAGAGATACACAGAGACACCTACAGAGATACACAGACACATACAGAGATACACAGAGATACCCATAGAGATACACAGAGACACCCACAGAGATACACAGAGACACCCACAGATATACACAGAGACACCCACAGAGATACACAGAGACACCTACAGAGATACACAGAGACACCCACAGAGATACACAGAGACACATACAGAGGTACACAGAGACACCCATAGAGATACACAGAGACACCCACAGAGATACACAGAGACACCCACAGAGATACACAGATATACACAGAGACACCCAAAGAGATACACAGAGACACCCACAGAGATACACAGAGATTCACAGAGACACCCACAGAGATACACAGACTCCCACAGAGATACACAGAGACACCCACAGAGATACCCACAGAGATACACAGAGACACCCACAGAGATACACAGAGACACCCACAGAGATACATAGATACACCCACAGAGATACACAGGCAGCCAAAGAGATACATAGAGACACCCATAAGGATACACAGACACCCAGAGATACACAGAGATACACAGAGGCACCCACAGACACACCCACAGAGATACACAGAGACACCCACAGAGATACACAGAGGCACCCACAGAGATACACAGGCAGCCACAGAGACACCCACAGAGATACACAGGCAGCCAAAGAGATACATAGAGACACCTATAAGGATACACAGACACCCAGAGATACACAGGGATACACAGAGACACCCAGAGATACACAGAGGCACCTACAGAGATACACAGACACCCACAGAGATACACAGAGGCACCCACAGAGACACACACACAGATACACAGAGACACCCACAGAGATACACAGAGTTACCCACAGAGACACCCACGGAGATACACAGAGGCACCCACAGAGACACCCACAGAGATACACAGAGACACCCACAGAGATACACAGAGGCACCTACAGAGATACAGACACCCACAGAGATACACAGAGGCACCCACAGAGACACACCCACAGAGATACACAGAGACACCTACAGAGATACACAGAGGCACCCACAGAGATACACAGAGGCACCCACAGAGACACCCACAGAGATACACAGGCAGCCAAAGAGCTACATAGAGACACCTATAAGGATACACAGACACCCAGAGATACACAGGGATACACAGAGACACCCAGAGATACACAGAGGCACCTACAGAGATACACAGACACCCACAGAGATACACAGAGGCACCCACAGAGACACACACACAGATACACAGAGACACCCACAGAGATACACAGAGTTACCCACAGAGACACCCACGGAGATACACAGAGGCACCCACAGAGACACCCACAGAGATACACAGAGGTACCCACAGAGACACCCACAGAGATACACAGAGGCACCCACAGAGATACACAGAGGCACCCACAGAGATACACAGGCAGCCAAAGAGATACATAGAGACACCCATAAGGATACACAGACACCCAGAGATACACATAGATACACAGAGACACCCAGAGATACACAGAGGCACCTACAGAGATACACAGACACCCACAGAGACACCCACAGAGATAAACAGAGGCACCCACAGAGACACCCACGGAGATACACAGAGGCACCCACAGAGACACATAGAGACAGTCTATCTAGTGGACTTTGAGGTCAGGGTGTAGTGGGATGTGTGACTCACCGTCTCTGTGGTCATTGTCTGGCTGTAGAAGGTTCTGGGTCAGGGCACTGCATGCTACCCGGGGCAGGACAAGGACCAGCAGCCACAGCATCACACAGCTGTTCTCCAACGATCTGCCAACACACAGGCACACATGCACACACGCACGCACGCACGCACGCACGCACGCACGCACGCACACACACACACACACACACACACACACACACACACACACACACACACACACACACACACACACACACACACACACACACACACACACACACACACACACACACACACACACACACACACACACACACACACACACACACAGGATACAGTTACACATCTGACTGGGGGCCTACTGTGTATTTATATAGTCATCAACATCTGTGTTCATCCCCTGATTCAAATCCCCCTGGGGACAGATGGACCTGTGTGTGTGTGTGGGTGTGTGTGTTCCTGTGCCTGTGTATAATTCCCTGGGTCAAGTCTGACAAGCCCAAGCCAGTGCCTCTCATCTCAAGACTATTCATGAAGGCAGACTGGGAGTTAAATAGAGCTAGAGAGTAGTAGCTTATTCTACTAATCAAGACTAGTGTACATTTATTCAGTTATAGAAGCCCCTTGGAAAAGACCACAGAGCTCACTTAGTCATGTAGGACCGGCCAGCCACAAAGCCATCATTGTCCAATGTTAGCATCGATGGGCTAATTATTTAATTTGGCTGTCTGGTTATCAGCGGTAAGTGAAGATAAACACGGTAAATAAAAGCAAAGTAAATGTATTTGTAATATTACTCAAAGGTGCTCATTCTAATTTCCTAAACTTTCACTTTAAGGACAGTTTTTGTGATTCTGAGGTGATTTCAGTGATCCTAGTTTACTGTTTCAGTTGGTGGTGGACTGTTGGGGGTTGTTTGAGGCTGTTTGGAGGGTCATCTGGTGACACAGCAGTCAGAACATGGTGACACGTGTTCCGACAAAGCCCAGTAAAGTTTGAGCATTTGAGCACTAGATATCAAGCCTTTTAGAACTGTACTCGAAAGACAAATACTGCACCAAAAAAGCTTAACAGCTTAAAACGGACATCAAGAAAGATAAGAGATTTGCTCCAAACAACTCCCACCGGTCCCTATGTCATCAGTCATTGGGGATAATCGGATTTTTGATCTGTGGCTGAAGCAAGTCACCTGCCTCTCCTCCTCTATCCCCAGTCCCTGTCCCTGTCCTCTAACCCCAGCCCCTTCCCCCAGCCCCTGTCCTCTATCCCCAGCCCCTTCCCCTGGCCTCTATCCCCAGCCCCTTCCCCTGGCCTCTATCCCCAGCCCCTGTCCTCTATCCCCAGCCCCTGTCCTCTATCCCCAGCCCCTGTCCTCTATCCCCAGCCCCTGTCCTCTATCCCCAGCCCCTGTCCTCTATCCCCCTGCCCCTGGCCACTATCCCCAGCCCCTGCCCCCGGCCTCTATATCCTGCCCCTGCCCTCTATCCCCAGCCCCTGCCCTCTATCCCCAGCCCCTGCCCCCGGCCTCTATCCCCAGCCCCTGGCCTCTATCCCCAGCCCCCGGCCTCTATCCCCAGCCCCCAGCCCCTGTCCCCGGCCTCTATCCCCAGCCCCTGCCCCTGGCCTCTATCCCCAGCCCCTGCCCCCGGCCTCTATCCCCAGCCCCTGCCCCGGCTCTCTATCCCCAGCCCCTGCCCCCGGCCTCTATCCCCAGCCCCTGCCCCCGGCCTCTATCCCCAGCCCCTGCCCCCGGTCTCTATCCCCAGCCCCTGCCCCCGGCCTCTATCCCCAGCCCCTGCGCCCGGCCTCTATCCCCAGCCCCTGCGCCCGGCCTCTATCCCCAGCCCCGGCCTCTATCCCAGCCCCGGCCCCTGCCTCTATCCACAGCCCCTGCCCCCGGCCTCTATCCCCAGCCCCTGCCCCCGGCCTCTATCCCCAGCCCCTGGCCTCTATCCCCAGCCCCTGCCCCCGGCCTCTATCCCCAGCCCCTGCCTCTATACACAGCCCCTGCCCCCGGCCTCTATCCCCAGCCCCTGCCTCTATCCCCAACCCCAGCCCCTGCCCTCGGCCTCTATCCCCAGCCCCTGCCCTCTATCCCCAGCCCCAGCCCCTGCCTCTATCCCCAACCCCAGCCCCTGCCCTCGGCCTCTATCCCCAGCCCCTGCCCTCTATCCCCAACCCCAGCCCCTGCCCCCGGACTCTATCCCCAGCCCCTGCTCCCGGCCTCTATCCCCAGCCCCTGCCCCCGGCCTCTATCCCCAGCCCCTGCCCCCTGCCTCTATCCCCAGCCCCTGTCTCTATCCCCAACCCCAGCCCCTGCCCTCGGCCTCTATCCCCAGCCCCTGCCCTCTATCCCCAGCCCCTGCCTCTATCCACAGCCCCTGCCCCCTGCTTCTATCCCCAGCCCCTGCCTCTATCCCCAACCCCAGCCCCTGCCCTCGGCCTCTATCCCCAGCCCCTGCCCTCTATCCCCAGCCCCAGCCCCTGCCTCTATCCCCAACCCCAGCCCCTGCCCTCGGCCTCTATCCCCAGCCCCAGCCTCTATCCCCAACCCCAGCCCCTGCCCTCGGCCTCTATCCCCAGCCCCTGCCCTCTATCCCCAGCCCCTGCCTCTATCCCCAACCCCAGCCCCTGCCCCCGGACTCTATCCCCAGCCCCTGCCCCCGGCCTCTATCCCCAGCACCTGCCCTCGGCCTCTATCCCCCAGCCCCCGGCTCTATCCCCAGCCCCTGCCCCTGGCCTCTATCCCCAGCCCCTGCCCCCGGCCTCTATCCCCAGCCCCTGCCCCCGGCCTCTATCCCCAGCCCCGGCCTCTATCCCCAGCCCCTGCCCTCGGCCTCTATCCCCAGCCCCTGCCCTCGGCCTCTATCCCCAGCCCCTGCCCCCGGGCTCTATCCCCAGCCCCTGCCCCCGGGCTCTATCCCCAGCCCCTGCCTCTATCCCCAGCCCCTGCCCTCGGCCTCTATCCCCAGCCCCTGCCCCCGGCCTCTATCCCCAGCACCTGCCCTCGGCCTCTATCCCCCAGCCCTCGGCTCTATCCCCAGCCCCTGGCCTCTATCCCCAGCCCCTGGCCTCTATCCCCAGCCCCTGGCCTCTATCCCCAGCCCCTGGGCTCTATCCCCTGCCCCCTGGTCTCTATCCCCAGTCCCTGGGCTCTAGCCCCTGCCCCCTGGCATCTATCCCCAGCCCCTGGTCTCTATCCCCTGCCCCCTGGCCTCTATCCCCGGCCCCGGTCTCTATCCCCTGCCCCCTGGCCTCTATCCCCAGCCCCTGCCCCCGCCTCTATCCCCAGCCCCTGGTCTCTATCCCCAGCCCCTGGTCTCTATCCCCTGCCCCCTGGTCTCTATCCCCAGCCCCTGGTCTCTATCCCCTGCCCCCTGGTCTCTATCCCCAGTCCCTGCCCCCGGTCTCTATCCCCAGCCCCTGCCCCCGGGTCTCTATCCCCAGCCCCTGCCCCCGGCCTTTATCCCCAGCCCCTGGTCTCTATCCCCAGCCCCTGGACTCTATCCCCAGCCCCTGCCCCCGGTCTTTATCCCCAGCCCCTGGTCTCTATCCCCAGCCCCTGGTCTCTATCCCCTGCCCCCGGTCTCTATCCCCAGCCCATGGTCTCTATCCCCAGCCCCTGCCCCCGGTCTCTATCCCCAGCCCCTGCCCCCGGTCTCTATCCCCAGAGCTACACACTTAGATAAAAGGCTTCCGAAATTATTTTTAGTTCTATGTAGAACCCTCTGTTTAAAGTGTTCCAAATGAAACTCAAAGGGGTTCTTTCTACCTGCAACCAAAAAGGGTTCTTCAAAGGGTTTTCCTAAGGGGACAGCCAAAGAACCATTTCAAGAGTGTACGTCACTGCTCAAACCCCTGATCCGCTCAGAGGCTGGTGCTTTTTGCCCCGCCCACATCCTTCACCAAGCAGCCCCTTCCTTCTCCCCCTCCTTCCCAAGCTGCAACCTCACAGCTTGGGCTGCCCTCGGGAGCTGGAGGATAAGAAAGGATCGTCTGTCTCTCAATCTCTCAAAGGGCTTTACTGGCATGGGAAACATATGTTTACATAATAGTTAATAAACAAAAGTGAAATAAACAATAAAAAAAAGACTGGTAAACATTAAACTCACAAAGGTTCCAAAATAATAAAGACATTTCATGTCATATTATGTCTATATACAGTGTTGTAACAATGTGCAACTAGTTAAAGTACAAAAGGGAAAATAAATAAACATAAACATGGTGTTGTATTTACAATGGTGTTTGATCTTCACTGGTTGCTGTCACGCCCGGATCTGTTTCACCTGTTCCTGTGATTGTCTCCACCCCCTCCAGGTGTGGCTTGTTTTCCCCAGTGTATTTATCCCTGTGTTTCCTGTCTCCCTGTCCCAGTTCGTCTTGTATGTTTCCAAGTCAACCAGCATTTTTCCCGTTGTCCTGCTTTTTGCTATTCTCCTTTTTCTAGTCCTCCCAGTTTTGACCCTTACCTGTTTCTGGACTTTGTACCTGCCTGCCTGACCATTCTGCCTGCCTTGACCACGAGCCTGTCTGCCCCGCCTGCCTGACCATTCTGCCTGCCTTGACCACGAGCCTGTCTGCCCCGCCTGCCTGACCATTCTGCCTGCCTTGACCACGAGCCTGTCTGCCCCGCCTGCCTGACCATTCTGCCTGCCTTGACCACGAGCCTGTCTGCCCCGCCTGCCTGACCATTCTGCCTGCCTTGACCACGAGCCTGTCTGCCCCACCTGCCTGACCATTCTGCCTGCCTTGACCACGAGCCTGTCTGCCCCGCCTGCCTGACCATTCTGCCTGCCTTGACCACGAGCCTGTCTGCCCCGCCTGCCTGACCATTCTGCCTGCCTTGACCACGAGCCTGTCTGCCCCGCCTGCCTGACCATTCTGCCTGCCTTGACCACGAGCCTGTCTGCCCCGCCTGCCTGACCATTCTGCCTGCCTTGACCACGAGCCTGTCTGCCCCGCCTGCCTGACCATTCTGCCTGCCTTGACCACGAGCCTGTCTGCCCCGCCTGCCTGACCATTCTGCCTGCCTTGACCACGAGCCTGTCTGCCCCACCTGCCTGACCATTCTGCCTGCCTTGACCACGAGCCTGTCTGCCCCGCCTGCCTGACCATTCTGCCTGCCTTGACCACGAGCCTGTCTGCCCCGCCTGCCTGACCATTCTGCCAGCCTTGACCACGAGCCTGTCTGCCCCGCCTGCCTGACCATTCTGCCTGCCTTGACCATGAGCCTGTCTGCCACTCTGTACCTCCTGGACTCTGATCTGGTTTGGACCTTTTTACCTGTCCACGACCATTCTCACCTTTGGTTTAATACACATTGTAAGACTCCAACCATCTGCCTCCTGTGTCTTTATTTGGGTCTCACCTTGTGCCTTGATAGTTGCCCTTTTCTTGTGGCAACAGGTCACTCATCTTGCTGCTGTGATTTCACCCAATAGATATGGAAGTTTATAAAAATTGTAATTGTTTTCAAATTCTTTGTGGTTCTGTGTAATCTGAGGGAAATATGGTCTCTGTTTCTCTCCCTCTCTTATTCTGTCCCAAGCAGGAGTATCTGGTCACCCTGTAACACCTTATGAGTGACAGCGACCTACAGCTAGTGTTCAGCCAACCACAGGGATGCACAATAACCCGCTACCCTGAAAGGGGAATCCTTTTCAAGTGAACCTGTTCATGCCCTCCCCTCCGCCGTGTGCTATGGGCTCTCCATGTCTTTTTGGTCAACTGATCAACTGACCACCTGACTCAACAGACCAATTAGTAAAGACAATAGTTACACTGTAAAAAAAATCCTGTGTCTGAATATTACTGTGCCTTAATGACTGATTTATATATATGTCTACTCATTGGCCACAAAGCCAATGGTTGGTTGAGTTGAACCTTGGAACAGTTGGATTTCATTCAAAAACGTAGCTCTACCAGACACCAGTGTACTGTATTGTTACTGTATATATGAGTAACTCCACTTGACTGTGGTCCGGAGGGAGGCGCTCACATGAGGTTTGCATGGTGAAGTAGGTTAAAATGATGAACTATGTAGGGACTTAATGTCTGAGACGGCAGAACAGCATCCCAGACAACTGTCACAGGAACAGAACTAGCTCCTTGACCATGTGCTATACAAAACATTAGGAACACCTTCCTAATATTGAGTTGCACCCCCTTTTGAAAGGGTTCCACAGGGATGCTTTTGACTCTAATCCTTCCCACTGTTGTGTCAGATTGGCTGGATGTCCTTTGTGTGATGGGCCATTCTTGATAAAACGGGAAACTGTTCAGTGTTAAAAACCCAGCAGCGTGGCAGTTCTTGACACACTCAAACTGGTGCGCCTGGCACCTACTACCATACCCCGTTCAAAAGACACATATGTTTTGTCTTGTCCATTCCCCTCTGAATGGCACATGCACAATCCATGTCTCAATTGTCTTAATGCTTAAAAATCCTCCACTTCATCTACACTGATTGAAGTGGAGTTAAAAAGTGACATCAATAAGGGATCATAGATTTCACCTGGATTCACCTGGTCAGTCTGCCATGGTGTTCTGAATGTTTTGTACACTCAGTTTAAATGTATAATACAGACTTTTACATGTGTGAAACAGGACAAATAAAAGCACTCACCTAATTATTTTGTATAATTGTTTATTCAAATTCTTTGCGGTAGGGAAGTTCCATAATTTCCTAGAGAGACTGGGTGAACTTTTCTGAGATTGGGTAACCTTTCCAATAGTTGCTTAGGCTACTGCAAGTGTTTCAGTCTCCAGCCATCGATCATCATATCTGCCAGAGATTTCCACAGCAAGAAACATGAGCATTCTTCAACTGAATGGTTCACGCCTGATGCCCTCAATTGCCCTTCGTGCCCACTCCAATACCCTATAATTCTGTATTTCTTTCTGACTGTAAGGTGTATACAGGTAGGCCAGAAAAGCTACATCACTGATTGGAAGATGAGTGGCAACCCTGATTAGAAGCACCTGCTGCTCATCGGTTGCTCACTTGTGTTCCCTGCAAATGTGGTTCTCAACTCAAATAAAATTGTACCTACACACTGAAGAAGGCTGCAGAGCCAAAACGTCTGTGTACGCTATTCCAGATGCAGTGAAAATAATAACAAAAAGAAAAGGAAAATGAAGTAAGATTTATGAGAGATCTTTTTGTGTGCAGACACATTACACCTTTTGTTTGTCATTCTTCAACTTATGAAATGAGTTTTATTTGATCCCCTCAAAATCAGTCTGATGTTGGCTGGCGGTCCTTACCGCCGGTCCTTACTGCTAGCAGTCCAACTGATGTTGGCCAGCGGTCCTTACCGCCGGTCCTTACCTCTATCAGTCCAACTGGTGTTGGCTAGTGGTCCTTACCACTAGCAGTCCAACTGATGTTGGCTAGCGGTCCTTACCGCCGGTCCATACCGCTAGCAGTCCAACTGATGTTGGCTAGTGGTCCTTACCGCTAGCAGTTCAACTGATGTTGGCTAGTGGTCCTGACCACTAGCAGTCCAACTGATGTTGGCTAGTGGTCCTTACCACTAGCAGTACAACTGATGTTGGCTAGTGGTCCTTACCGCTAGCAGTCCAACTGATGTTGGCTAGTGGTCCTTACCACTAGCAGTCCAACTGATGTTGGCTAGTGGTCCTTACCGCTAGCAGTCCAACTGATGTTGGCTAGTGGTCCTTACCGCCGGTCCTTAACGCTAGCAGTCCAAGTGATGTTGGCTAGTCGTCCTTACCGCCGGTCCTTACCGCTAGCAGTCCAACTGATGTTGGCTAGTGGTCCTTACCGCCGGTCCTTACCACTAGCAGTCCAACTGATGTTGGCTAGTGGTCCTTACCGCTAGCAGTCCAACTGATGTTGGCTAGTGGTCCTTACCGCTCGCAGTCCAACTGATGTTGGCTAGTGGTCCTTACCGCTAGCAATCCAACTGATGTTGGCTAGTGGTCCTTATCGCTAGCAGTCCAACTGATGTTGGCTAGTGGCCCTTACCGCTAGCAGTCCAACTGATGTTGGCTAGTGGTCCTTACCACTAGCAGTCCAACTGATGTTGGCTAGTGGTCCTTACCGCTAGCAGTCCAACTGACGCTGGCTAGTGGTCCTTACCGCCGGTCCTTACCGCTAGCAGTCCAACTGATGTTGGCTAGTGGTCCTTACCGCTAGCAGTCCAACTGATGTTGGCTAGTGGTCCTTACCACTAGCAGTCCAACTGATGTTGGCTAGTGGTCCTTATCGCTAGCAGTCCAACTGATGTTGGCTAGTGGTCCTTACTGCTAGCAGTCCAACTGATGTTGGCTAGTGGTCCTTACCGCCGGTCCTTACCGCTAGCAGTCCAACTGATGTTGGCTAGTGGTCCTTACCGCTAGCAGTCCAACTGATGTTGGCTAGTGGTCCTTACCGCTAGCAGTCCAACTGATGTTGGCATGTGGTCCTTACCACTAGCAGTCCAACTGATGTTGGCTAGTGGTCCTTACCGCTAGCAGTCCAACTGATGTTGGCTAGTGGTCCTTACCACTAGCAGTCCAACTGATGTTGCCTAGTGGTCCTTACCGCTAGCAGTCCAACTGATGTTGGCTAGTGGTCCTTACCGCCGGTCCTTACCACTAGCAGTCCAACTGATGTTGGCTAGTGGTCCTTACCGCTAGCAGTCCAACTGATGTTGGCTAGTGGTCCTTACCACTAGCAGTCCAACTGATGTTGGCTAGTGGTCCTTACCGCTAGCAGTCCAACTGATGTTGGCTAGTGGTCCTTACCACTAGCAGTCCAACTGATGTTGGCTAGTGGTCCTTACCGCCGGTCCTTACCGCTAGCAGTCCAACTGATGTTGGCTAGCGGTCCTTACCGCCGGTCCTTACTGCTAGCAGTCCAACTGATGTTGGCTCGTGGTCCTTACCGCCGGTCCTTACCGCTAGCAGTCCAACTGATGTTGGCTAGTGGTCCTTACCGCTGGCAGTCCAACTGATGTTGGCTAGTGGTCCTTACCGCTAGTAGTCCAACTGATGTTGGCTAGTGGTCCTTACCACCGGTCCTTACCGCTAGCAGTCCAACTGATGTTGGCTAGCGGTCCTTACTGCTAGCAGTCCAACTGATGTTGGCTCGTGGTCCTTACCGCCGGTCCTTACCGCTAGCAGTCCAACTGATGTTGGCTAGTGGTCCTTACCGCTGGAAGTCCAACTGATGTTGGCTAGTGGTCCTTACCGCTAGCAGTCCAACTGATGTTGGCTAGTGGTCCTTACCGCTAGCAGTCCAAATGATGTTGGCTAGTGGTCCTTACCACTAGCAGTCCAACTGATGTTGGCTAGTGGTCCTTACCACTAGCAGTCCAACTGATGTTGGCTAGTGGTCCTTACCGCTAGCAGTCCAACTGATGTTGGCTAGTGGTCCTTACCACTAGCAGTCCAACTGATGTTGGCTAGTGGTCCTTACCGCCGGTCCTTACCGCTAGCAGTCCAACTGATGTTGGCTAGCGGTCCTTACCGCCGGTCCTTACTGCTAGCAGTCCAACTGATGTTGGCTCGTGGTCCTTACCGCCGGTCCTTACCGCTAGCAGTCCAACTGATGTTGGCTAGTGGTCCTTACCGCTGGCAGTCCAACTGATGTTGGCTAGTGGTCCTTACCGCTAGCAGTCCAACTGATGTTGGCTAGTGGTCCTTACCACTAGCAGTCCAACTGATGTTGGCTCGTGGTCCTTACCGCCGGTCCTTACCGCTAGCAGTCCAACTGATGTTGGCTAGTGGTCCTTACCGCTAGCAGTCCAACTGATGTTGGCTAGTGGTCCTTACCGCTAGCAGTCCAACTGATGTTGGCTAGTGGTCCTTACCGCTAGCAGTCCAACTGATTTTGGCTAGTGGTCCTTACCACTAGCAGTCCAACTGATGTTGGCTAGTGGTCCTTACCGCTAGCAGTCCAACTGATGTTGGCTAGTGGTCCTTACCGCTAGCAGTCCAACTGATGTTGGCTAGTGGTCCTTACCGCCGGTCCTTACCACTAGCAGTCCAACTGATGTTGGCTAGTGGTCCTTACCGCTAGCAGTCCAACTGATGTTGGCTAGTGGTCCTTACTGCTAGCAGTCCAACTGATGTTGGCTAGTGGTCCTTACCACTAGCAGTCCAACTGATGTTGGCTAGTGGTCCTTACCGCTAGCAGTCCAACTGATGTTGGCTAGTGGTCCTTACCACTAGCAGTCCAACTAATGTTGGCTAGTGGTCCTTACCGCTAGCAGTCCAACTGATGTTGGCTAGTGGTCCTTACCGCCGGTCCTTACCACTAGCAGTCCAACTGATGTTGGCTAGTGGTCCTTACCGCTAGCAGTCCAACTGATGTTGGCTAGTGGTCCTTACCGCTAGCAGTCCAACTGATGTTGGCTAGTGGTCCTTACCGCCGGTCCTTACCGCTAGCAGTCCAACTGATGTTGGCAGTGGTCCTTACCACTAGCAGTCCAACTGATGTTGGCTAGTGGTCCTTACCGCTAGCAGTCCAACTGATGTTGGCTAGTGGTCCTTACCGCCGGTCCTTACCACTAGCAGTCCAACTGATGTTGGCTAGTGGTCCTTACCGCTAGCAGTCCAACTGATGTTGGCTAGTGGTCCTTACCGCTAGCAGTCCAACTGATGTTGGCTAGTGGTCCTTACCGCCGGTCCTTACCGCTAGCAGTCCAACTGATGTTGGCAGTGGTCCTTACCGCTAGCAGTCCAACTGATGTTGGCTAGTGGTCCTTACCGCTAGCATTCCAATTGATGTTGGCTATTCGTCCTTACCGCCGGTCCTTACCACTAGCATTCCAACTGATGTTGGCTAGTGGTCCTTACCGCTGGTCCTTACCGCTAGCAGTCCAACTGATGTTGGCTAGCGGTCCTTACCGCCGGTCCTTACTGCTAGCAGTCCAACTGATGTTGGCTCGTGGTCCTTACCGCCGGTCCTTACCGCTAGCAGTCCAACTGCAACCAGCGGCCGCAATGGCCCTCGAGGAAAAGCTAATCCAGCATTCAGAAGGGTCCCCCTAAAACTGTCACTAGGAATGATCATGTGGCCATTAATGTGGCTATTACATGTAGTGGGAACAGAAAAGTAATTTGCAGTTTGATTATTATTGCTAAACTGCAACAGTTATCCTTACAAAAAGGATCTGTTCGTTTAACCGTGACATTTTGGAATGTTCAACTGAAATTGTAACTAAGTAACATGTTTGCTGCAAGTAGAACACTTGTTGAACTCACCTCAGGGAACACTGGAACTCTGCCAACATTCCGTTTGAGCTCTTTGTCCTCAGACAAATCTCTGATGACATTTTGACCTACTAAAACTCTTTCAATGGCCCTCACAACATCGCCTGAAGACCTCCTCAAAATAGCCTCCTACTCAGAAACCTTTAATCTCTTTTTAGAACCCAGGTAGACAGTCTAGTGGTGCAGTACTGTGACCCAAATACAGATCATAAGGCATAGGGCCATGGCCCAGTGTAGAGTGTCCAAGCCAATACACTACATATGTGCAACTGACATTGACATTTTGCTGTGCCATCACATAGGATGCTTAGTACACAGTGTATGTTCGGCCCCCTGGGTTGAAGTCAATTCCATCTTAACTTCTCATCCCCAGTTAACTGTACAAACGGCAGTTGAGGACAGTAATGAAAGACGCCTCATAGAGAATGATTGGCCATTGCCACTGCACTTTAAAACTCACTGGTAAACAGACTTAGCCTTATTCATCATGTCATTCAGCCTCTCTGAATAAGATAGAAGGAGTTGATATTGCCCACAGAGTATTATTTGCCTCTTTCACCAGAAGAGTTACTGGACTGTAAAGCTGCTCCACTTTGATGGAACATCTTGGTTTTTCTTTCATGTCCAGCAGCAAAACAAAAATTAGAAGTGGTCACCTTGGTACCAAGAGAAGGCTCTCCATGGTTACAAATGCAACTCTCTCTTGTGCAGCAACAACAGGGAGCCAACGTGTTCTCTTTTAGAGGTTTTGGCACATGGCTTATCTGATCAGGACAAAAGGCGATTGCTGGGTCACACAGTTACACCTGGAGATTAAATCAATGTAACAGATGATTTTCCATGGACTTGGAAACAACTAATCCCCTGTTCTACTTTCTCTCACTTACATAACAAACCAAAATATTTTCTGAGATTAGTGAGGACTTTCAGATCCAGGGAATATAATAATAAAGCTGGGAATATGGGATATAGAGACAATATGGGATATAGGGACAATATGGGATATAGGACAATATGGGATATAGAGACAATATGGGATATAGGGACAATATGGGATATAGGACAATATGGGATATAGAGACAATATGAGATATAGGGACAATATGGGATATAGGACAATATGGGATATAGGGACAATATGGGATATAGAGACAATATGGGATATATGGACAATATGGGATATAGAGACAATATGGGATATAGGACAATATGGGATATAGGGACAATATGGGATATAGAGACAATATGGGATATAGGGACAATATGGAATATAGGACAATATGGGATATATAGACAATATGGGATATAGGGACAATATGGGATATAGGACAGTATGGGATATAGAGACAATACGGGATATAGGACAATATGGGATATAGGACAATATGGGATATAGAGACAATATGGGATATAGAGACAATATGGGATATAGGACAATATGGGATATAGGACAATATGGGCTACAGGGACAATATGGGATATAGGACAATATGGGATATAGAGACAATATGGGATATAGGGACAATATGGGATATAGGACAGTATGGGATATAGAGACAATATGGGATATAGGACAATATGGGATATAGGACAATATAGGATATAGAGACAATATGGGATATAGAGACAATATGGGATATAGGACAATATGGGATATAGGGACAATATGGGATATAGGACAATATGGGCTACAGGGACAATATGGGATATAGGACAATATGGGATATAGAGACAATATGGGATATAGGACAATATGGGATATAGAGACAATATGGGATATAGGGACAATATGGGTTATAGAGACAATATGGGATATAGGACAATATGGGATATAGAGACAATATGGGATATAGGGTCAATATGGGATATAGGACAATATGGGGACAATATGGGATATAGGACAATATGGGATATAGGGACAATATGGGATATAGGGACAATATGGGATATAGGGACAATATGGGATATAGAACAATATGGGGACAATATGGGATATAGGACAATATGGGGACAATATGGGATATAAGGACAATATGGAATATAGAGACAATATGGGATATAGGACAATATGGGGACAATATGGGATATAGGACAGTATGGGATATAGAGACAATATGGGATATAGGGACAATATGGGATATAGAGACAATATGGGATATAGGACAATATGGGGACAATATGGGATATAGGACAGTATGGGATATAGAGACAATATGGGATATAGGGACAATATGGGATATAGGACAATATGGGATATAGGGACAATATGGGATATAGAGACAATATGGGATATAGGACAATATGGGATATAGGGACAATATGGGATATAGGACAATATGGGATATAGGGACAATATGGGATATAGAGACAATATGGGATATAGGACAATATGGGATATAGGGCAATATGGGATATAGGGACAATATCCTAAAATCACAGACATGTCATTACTATAATGATGGTCCTTGAGGTTGGAGAAATCATAGACCTGTCATTACTATAATGATGGTCCTTGAGGTTGGAGAAATCATAGACCTGTCATTACTATAATGATGGTCCTTGAGGTTGGAGAAATCATAGACTTGTCATTACTATAATGATGGTCCTTGAGGTTGGAGAAATCACAGACCTGTCATTACTATAATGATGGTCCTTGAGGGTAGTGAGATCACAGGCCTGTCATTACTATGAAGATTGTTTTTAGTAGAATGGTTCTTATAATGCCTGGGGACCTTTGTAGTCATCTTACTATCTGTGAATGTGTTATAGAGTTTGCCTGTAATGTTGCTTTGCTACTACTGTCATTGTGCATAATGTTTAACGGACATCTTCTTCCCTTACCAGCTCACATCTAGACTGGGACTCAGGACCTTTGTCTCACAAATACATGTGACTGCCCCATTGATGACGTCTTAGACATATACGCCACCGATAAACTATTAGGTAGCTCGGGTGGAGACAATTTAAGCTGAGGAGTGATATGGTTAAATGCCCATCTGGAATGCATCCTGTGTTATGTATTGTGTTAGGCATTTCCCTCTGGATAAGTTATTAAATTCCAATATAATCCAATAATTCAATAAGCATCTTGGAGAAAAACAAAAGGGATAATGTCCACCACTAAGTAAACAAAACATTTAGAAATAATTATCATGGGGCTTATTTTCATATCAAGGCAATCTTGAAGAAAAACAAGAGTGCCTTGATGAGAAGAAAAATTAAGTCCCACAATACATTTTTCTACATTTTTTTATTTACTAAGTAGTGGTCATTATCCCCTTTATTTTTCTCCAAGATTCTGAATTAGTGAATTATATTGTAATATAATAATTTATCATGTCATAGACTAGCCAAAGAGCACCTTATAACAAGCCTCAAATATCTTATAGTTATTATACATTCAAGCGCACCAGCACAATGATTTTCCTCCCCAATAAGTAAGTTATTTATCACCAATCAAATCCAGGAACAAGTACCAAGAGCTGTAGCAGCTGACGTTACTAAACTGCTATTACAATGCTATTCCATAGTCAGTAAGCTAGTCGTATTCTGTATCATGACGATAAAGCATTGTGAATCAGCAGTAAAGATCGTGTGCTTTGATTGGTCACTGTGTACAGTACGGGGGGGGGGTTAATACATGGCCTCAGGTGCAATCCACTAGTGCTAATTCTATTAAGCATGAGGGTTACTGGGACAGCATCTGACACGGAAAGCTGCTCAACGTCTTGCACTCGTTTAACCTATAATCCAAAATAAAGATGCACGCACAAACACAGACACAGTCTCTCGTGACAGACTCGTCTCTCGTGACAGGCTCGTCTCTAGTGACAAGCTTGTCTCTTGTGACAGGCTCGTCTCTCGTGACAGGCTGTTAACATAGCTGGCCAGTGTTTACGTGAGATTTGGCTCTACAAAATTATAGCCTGCAAATGTCCCATGTTTTGAATGTGTATTTTGCTGCAAGGACTTTTGGTGAAAAGTATTAACTATATACATCAATATACGGTGCATTCAGAAAGTATTCAGACCCCTTCCCTTTTTAAAATTTTGCTACGTTACAGCCTTATTCTAAAGTGGATTAAATAAAACATTTTCCTCATCAAATCTACACACAATACCCCCTAATGACAATGCGAAAACAGGTTTTTAGAAATGTTTGCAAATGTATTAAACATATAAAACAGAAATACCTTATTTACATAAGTATTCAGACCCTTTGCTATGAGACTCAAAATTGAGCTCAGGTGCATCCTGTTTCCATTAATAATTATTGAAATGTTTCTACAACTTGATTCGAGTCCACATGTGGTAAATTCCATTGATTGGACATGATTTGGAAAGGCAAACACCTGTCTATATAAGGTCCCACTGTTGACAGTGCATGTCAGAGCAAAAACTAAGCCATTATGTCTAAGAAAGTGTCCATAGAGTTACGAGGCACAGAACTGGGGAAGGATACTAAAAAATGTCTGCAGCATTGAATGTCCCAAAGAACAGACTGGCCTCCATCATTCTTCAATGAAAGAAGTATGGAACCGCCAAGACTTTTCCTAGAGCTGGCCGCCCGGCCAAACTGAGCAATCGGGGAGGTGACCAAGAACCCGATGGTCACTTTGACATAGCTCTAGAGTTCCTCTTTGGAGATGGGAGAACCTTCCAGAAGGACAACAATTTCTGAAGCACTCCACCAATCCGACCTTTAAGGTCGAGTGGCCAGACAGTAGCCATTTCTCAGTAAAAGGCACATGACAGCCTTCTAGGAGTTTGCCAAAAGGCACCTAAGGGACTCTCAGACCATGGGAAACAAGGTTCTCTGGTTTGATGAAACCAAGATTGAACTCTGTGGCCTGAATGCCAAGTGTCTGGAGGAAACCTGGCACCATCCCTACGGTGTAGCATGGGAGTGGCAGCATCAAACTGTGGGGATATTTTTCAGCGGCAGGGACTGGGAGACTAGTCAGGATTGAGGGAAATATGAATGGAGCAAAGTACAGAGAGATCCCTGATGAAAACCCGCTCCAGAGCACTCAGGACCTTCCAACAGGACAATGACCCTAAGCACACAGCCAAGACAATGCAGGAGTGGCTTCGGGACAAGTCTCTGAATGTCCTTGAGTGGTCCAGCCAGAGCCGGGACTTGAACCCAATTGAACATCTCTGGAGAGACCTGAAAATAGCTGTGCAGCAGCGCTCCCCATCCAACCTGACAGAGCTTGAGAGGATCAGCAGAGAAGAATGGGAGAAACTCCCCAAATACAGGTGTGTCAAGCTTGTAGCATCATACCCAAGAAGACTTGAGGCTGTAATCTCTGCCAAAGGTGCTTCAACAAAGTACTGAGTAGGGATGCACGATACATCGGTGAACACATCGGTGAACATATTGGAATCAACCAATATTAGCTAAAAATGCCAACATCGGTATCGGCCCGATGTCTAGTCTAACGCCAATGTGCAAAACCGATGTCAAAGCTGACTTGCATACCTATATAACGTAGGTACATGACATAATGACCCCACGTAAAATTTTGCAATACACACGCAACACAGCATTCCTAACCTAGCCCACAATGTCTGCTGTTTGGATCGAGCAATCAACAAGTTGAGCAGATTTGAAAGAGTAAGAACATTTCAGCGAGACAACTCAAGGTGAAATCCATTAACGGCAAGATTATGGAATTCATTACCCTTGACAATCAACCGTTCTCTGTCATGGGTGATGTTGGCTTTCGCCGAATGGTCGATCGCCGGTACACACCACCAAGAACGCTATTTTTCAGATGTTGCCATACTGGAGTTACACAGTAATAGCGTCACTGCTATTAGCTTCACCACATACTATGGAACGCCGTTTGGGTCTTTGCGTGTCAAAAAAAATACACGTCAAATAACACTACTTGACACATTAAATAAGCTTTAAATGAAACACGTCAAATAACACAGTTCTATTATAGAATGTTGTGTGTTCTGAATTTGCATGTGCAAGCCAAGCGCCATCACTACTATCAGTAGTGCTGTCAAAACTGTACAAAAAGTATGTAAACAAGCAAACACCGGCCACGAACGATGTGTTTACAATACTGCGTTGGTAATGAAGCATTATTTGTTTGGCCGCAAATTCTGGGGTACCTAGCAAGCACCAATAAAACCAGCCTGAAACCAATGACCAGTAGAAACTGCAGTCATTTTCATTATTCTTAGCAATGATTTAGGAATCCTTGTGAGTAAGTATTAGCTAGGTAGCCACTTGTTGTTCGCCTATTGAAATTGAACTTCAGTTCATAAAATAAATAGCTAGCCAGCTACTTAACCCTGTTAACCCTTAACCCTAGCTCAAAGCTAACGTTATAAGCAGCCAGTTAGCTTCATCGAGCTCGACCGGACCGGATTATGTGTTGTGAAGCTAGCCACAATAAGGATTGAAACAATAGTGGAATTTGCGGTTTGCCTGCAAAATAAAAGTACCTCTTTGAAAGTGATGTAGAAGGTTACAATTGGTGGAACCATGCCATATTTAGACTAGATAATGTTAAACAAGGTTAGAATGTGAAAATGAAATGGGGTATCAATCTATTCGGTGACACCCACAGAACACAACTGTGAAGCGTTTACGCAAATATTAGCGTTGTAGCTCTTATCGCAGGACTGTGTCTGTGTGAAATCACATACCCAGTCAGCCTATTGTATGTATTAACATTCATATTGCACTGTACAGCTTTACCTAAGGATCGGGGATCAATGAAATGGGGTATCAGTCTACTCAATAGCCAAGATATTTTCCCAACGTCCTCCTCTGAGTTATTAGACTCAAAAACATTCACGCAGTATTGTTTTTCCTCTTGAATAGTGTTCAATACACTTATAAATGTGGCTCAATTCACAGTTGTTTCAAAGTCCCGCAATAAGAGCTAATGTTCTCTGGGTGTCACTGAGTAGACTGATACTCCATGTCATTGATCCACAATCCATAGGTAAGGCTGTACAGTGAAATAAGTATGCCCCCAATGCAATTCTAAAGTATAATACTTCCAGTGTGAATTCAACAGATTTTTGTCAAATTAACAACTTATTGTCTTTTGTTGATTTTATATAACAACATTCCAACCTCGTTTAGCATGATCTATTCAATTATGGCATAATTCTACTATTTGTATTAATTTGCATCACTGTCAATGACATACTTTTATTTTGAAGGCTAACCGTAAAGTCCACTATTGTGGCTAATCCTTATTGTGGCTAGCTTCACATAGATGGGTCCGCCCACTATTAATCAAATAAGAACTGTCTTATAAATGAGGGTTATTTTAGATGATGACACCTAGCTATATAGTTAGCTAGCTAACTATAGCTACTGAAACAGATTATGTCATTTTGCTATGTTTTTGGGGAAGAACATTGTTTGCATCCATGAGCTAGCTAGCTTTTTTTATGACCAGCACTGTAGGTGCGCGAGACAACTTTACCAGCCTCATAGCATACGTATCGATGAATCGTTGTGACATATGAAATATGAGTGATAGTGTAATCAATGTGTAGTAACTACGTAAGAAATGAATGAACGCGCTAAATTATTATGTGATGTGCAGTCATATTCAGGCCCTGATTGGTCAACAAGCTTATTTGACACATCAAATAGTGTTATTGACACACAAAGACCCAAACGGTGTTCCAATCCTGGTTGGGAATGGTTGAGAATGAAATGACTGAACAAATTAACAACGAGCACAGCAAGTAAGTGAAATAAATAGGTTTTGATTATGTTTTACTGGTAATGGAGACATACATAAATGCCAAAAAGATAACTTTTTGGGCAGTGTGTGTGTGTGTGTAACCTTTATTTAACTAGGCAAGTCAGTTAAGAACAAATTCTTATGACGGCCTGCCCGGACAAACCTGGACGACGCTGGGCCAATTGTGCACCCCGCCCTATGGGACTCCCAATCATGGCCGGATGTGATACAGCTTGGATTCGAACCAGGGACTGTAGTGACGCCTCTTGCACTGAGATGTAGTGCCTTAGACCACTGCGTCCATGTGTGTGTGTTAACTATGTAACTGTACTAGAATGCTTAAAAGGCCCCTAAAATGTTAAATATCGGTTATCGGTATCGGGGTTTTTTTGGCAAGAAAAATATGGGATATCGGTATCAGCCAAAATGTGTACTAGTGCTGAGTAAAGGGTAAGAATACTTATGTAAATGTGATATTTCTGTTTTTTATTTTTAATACATTTGCAAAACAATCTAATAACCAGTTTTGCTTTGTCATTATGGGGTATTGTGTGTAGATTGATGATGGGGGGGGGAAACTATGTAATCCATTTTAGAATAAGGCTGTAACGTAACGAAATGTGGAAAAAGTCAAGGGGTCTGAATACTTTCCGAATGCACCGTACATCTCAAAATAAACATTGATGATCTCCCTGTCTCGCTCAGAGATAAAACAATAAATAAGTGCCACAAAAATGTGTGTATGAAAGTTTCCTTAGCAACAGATACAGTTGCCTTGCAAAAGCATTCTGACCCCTTGGATTTATACACATTTTATTGTGTTACAAAGTGGGATTAAAATGGATTTAGTTGTCATTGTTTTGTCAACAATCTACAAACAATAATCTAATGTCAAAGTAGAATATATATATATATATATTTTTTTAGATAAATAAAAAATGACAACTAAAATATCTTTGTTGCATAAGTATTCAGCCCGTTTGTTTAGACGCGCATTAATTAGACCAGGAGTCAAATTTGGCTTAAATATCACATAATAAATGACATGGACTCTGTGTGAAATAATAGGGGTTGACATGATTTACGGTTAACCCTTCCTCTGTCCCCTATACATACATCTGTAAGGTCCCTCAGTCAAGTATTGAATTTCAAGCACAGATTCAACTACAAAGACCAGGGAGTTTTTCGAAAGCCTCATAAAGAAGGGCAGTGATTGGTAGATGGGTAACAATAACAAATCAGACATTGAATATCTCTTTAATCATGGTCAAGTTAATAATTATGCTGTGGATGATGTATCAAACCACCGTCCTTCTGAACTGAGATGTAGGACAGGAATGAAACTGATCAGGGATGTTACCATGAGGCCATTGGTGATTTTAAAACAGTTCAATGGATGTGATGGGAGAAAACTGAGGATCGATTAACAACATTGTAGTGACTCCACCATAATTACTTAAATGACAGTGAAAATAATATAAATATACAGAAAAAAAGATTCCAAGTAAGGCATCTTGTATGCAACAAGGCACTAAAGTAATACTGCAAACAAACAAAAAATGCTGCGAAGGAATACACTTTTTGGCCTGAATGCAAATCCTTATGTTTGGGGCAAATCCTGGTTCAGTCAAATTTACACACTGGGAGAGGAATTCACCTTTCAGAAAGACAATAACCTACAACACAAAGCCAAATCTACACTGAAGTTGCTTATTAAGAAGACTGCAAATGTTACTGCGTGGCCAAGTTACAGTTTTGACTTAAATCTGTTTAAAAAAACGTACTTTTGCAAAGCACTGTGGTTCTATTTTGTTTATAATAACCCTTCTGTCTGTCTGTCTCCCTGTGTTTCTGTTTCTGGAAGGCCAGGGATTTACACAACGTGCTGACAGCTGAGGGAATGTCCCTGAAGCCTGGCTGCACGTGACATTAAAGCTCTTGTAAAGTCCCTCTCCCTTTTTCTCCTTTCTCCCTCTCTTTATTCACATGTTTATCTCACACTCTGTCCATGATAAGGCCCCAGCTCAAAGTCCCCCTGCACATGCCATTCAGAACTCGGTGAACTCTGAACTCGGTGACCTCTGAACTGCAGCGTATTTGGTGTTTTATAAGCGATGATGTAATGTGTTCAGATGACTGGAGAGGAGGAACACGATCATCTAAGATAAATGTGTGAAAACAGACATACCTCCTAGTGGAACAGGGCCATCAGCCAACTACTGGGAAAGAAGAGTGGGACCCGTTGTATTAGGGGTTGGGTGAGACAAGAGCAACATAATGTCTAGTAATCTGATCATTGGCAAATGAGTGAAGGAGTAGATGTTCTATTGGGCTTTTGATACAATCATTTCAGGTCTCCCTCGTAAAAGACTAGCCTGACTTTAATGAGACTTCCTGGATAAATAAATAAAAAGCCAATAATGGTTATAAATACTAGCATGGCCAGTGGCCACCTGCCAATCACCTCAGATACAGACAGTATCATCATATCATTATTATTTCTGTCATATTATTATTATCATCTCACGCTGTTATTTTGTTATTGTAAATTAGTATCAAGTTCAAGACACTTGACCCTCTGGGCTCTTTAGTCATCCTTAACCTGTTATGATGACGAGGCCGGTCTTACATGTGCATATGGGTTGAAGTGAGGTCCTCTATGTGTACTGATGCACCACCTGCAGCACACTGTAATTCTGTCTCTCTGGCCTTTAGGTAAGTGATACGAGTACATTGCTACTTCTATGTACAATCTCAAACATAGTGGATCTATTTTCATTGTGGATCTATTTTCAAACTACTGGCTCAGTAAAGGTGCCCTATGGGTAGGAGGGAGTTCTATAGGTAGTCATTATGATAATACCTGGCTGACAGATAAACCGTCCATATTGTACTCAGTTCACACATGCAGTATGTATCAGAGACACTGAGAAGGCGGAGGAGAGGGGATCAGAACCCATGACAACGCCAGAGCCTAGCACTGACATACACACACACACACACACACACACACACACACACACACACACACACACACACACACACACACACACACACACACAAACACACAAACACACACACACACACACACACACACACACACGTGTTAGCTGTAGTCATGCCGACATATCTAATGAAGCAGAACTTTTCTGTTAGCTGCTCCCCATGGGGCCGGTTATGGCAGCCTCTAGTTCATCAATATTCTATTCTCCCATTTAGTATTCTTCTCTGCTAATCATTTTTCTCCATGGATTTTGACTATTTCATAAGGGTAATTCTTTATGTAAGTTTCTATCATTATTATTATTTAACAAAATTTGTATTATTTGTTCAATTATTTGTTATTTTAGCATTATGTTTACCCATGTGTGTGTTCAAACAGATTAATGAATCAATAAAGAATTAAAGAAATAGAGGACAAAGAGTTATGAATCCAAATGGCTCTCTCAGCAACAGGTTGTAATCCAAACTCTCCAACATGGCTCTCTCAGCAACAGGTTGTAATCCAAACTCTCCAAATGGCTCTCTCAAACAGGTTGGGCTCTGGTCTCAGCAACAGGTTGAAATCCAAACTCTCCAACATGGCTCTGGTCTCAGCAACAGGTTGTAATCCAAACTCTCCAACATGGCTCTGGTCTCAGCAACAGGTTGTAATCCAAACTCTCCAACATGGCTCTGGTCTCAGCAACAGGTTGTAATCCAAACTCTCCAACATGGCTCTGGTCTCAGCAACAGGTTGTAATCCAAACTCTCCAACATGGCTCTGGTCTCAGCAACAGGTTGTAATCCAAACTCTCCAACATGGCTGTAATCCAGACCAAAGATGCCTGGAAGGGATTTTCTTATGTTTACCCCAGATCCCCTATAACATTTTTATCATCCCTACTGATTTCAAACTAGATTAATCGGAATGGCCGATGAATTAGGGCCGATTTCAAGTTTTCATAACAATTTGGACACCAATTTGGCAGATTTTTTTTTTTTTTTTTTTTACACCTTTATTTATTCTGTATTTAACTCGGCAAGTCAAACAAATTATTTTTTTCAATGACGGTCTAGGACCGGTGGGTTAACTGCCTCGTTCAGGGGCAGTACGACAGATTTTTACCTTGTCAGCTTGGGCAATTCAATCTTTACAGTTAACCAGTCCAATGCTCTAACCACCTGCCTCTCATTGCACTCCACGAGGAGACTGCCTGTTACGCGAATGCAGTAAGCCAAGGTAAGTTGCTAGCTAGCATTAAACTTATCTTATAAAAAATAATCAATCAATCATAATCACTAGTTAACTACACATGGTTGATGATATTACTAGTTTATCTAGCGTGTCCTGGTTTAGATCTTATCTGTCGGAAAGATATCAGTTTGTCTCTGTGAATGGTTTGTCCTCTGACAAATCAACTGTAAATTTCGGTGTTCCTCAAGGTTCCGTTTTAGGACCACTATTGTTTTCACTATAAATTTTACCTCTTGGGGATGTTATTCGAAAACATAATGTTAACTTTCACTGCTATGCAGATGACACACAGCTGTACATTTCAATGAAACATGGTGAAGCCCCAAAATTGCCCTTGCTAGAAGCATGTGTTTCAGACATAAGGAAGTGGATGGCTGCAAACTTTCTACTTTTAAACTCGGACAAAACAGAGATGCTTGTTCTAGGTCCCAAGAAACAGAGATCTTCTGTTGAATCTGACAATTAATCTTAATGGTTGTACAGTCGTCTCAAATACAACTGTGAAGGACCTCGGCGTTACTCTGGACCCTGATCTCTCTTTTGAAGAACATATCCATACCATTTCAAGGACAGCTTTTTTCCATCTACGTAACATTGCAAAAATCAGAAACGTTCTGTCCAAAAATGATGCAGAAAAATTAATCCATGCTTTTGTCACTTCTAGGTTAGACTACTGCAATACTCTACTTTCCGGCTACCCGGAAAAAGCACTAAATAAACTTCAGTTAGTGCTAAATACGGCTGCTAGAATCCTGACTAGAACCAAAAAAATTTATCATATTACTCCAGTGCTAGCCTCCCTACACTGGCTTCCTGTCAAAGCAAGGGCTGATTTCAAGGTTTTACTGCTAACCTACAAAGCATTACATGGGCTTGCTCCTACCTATCTCTCTGATTTGGTCCTGCCGTACATACCTACACGTACGCTACGGTCACAAGACGCAGGCCTCCTAATTGTCCCTAGAATTTCTAAGCAAACAGCTGGAGGCAGGGCTTTCTCCTATAGAGCTCCATTTTTATGGAACGGTCTGCCTACCCATGTCAGAGACGCAAACTCGGTCTCAACCTTTAAGTCTTTACTGAAGACTCATCTCTTCAGTGGGTCATATGATTGAGTGTAGTCTGGCCCAGGAGTGGGAAGGTGAACGGAAAGGCTCTGGAGCAACGAACCACCCTTGCTGTCTCTGCCTGGCCGGTTCCCCTCTTTCCACTGGGATTCTCTGGCTCTAACCCTATTACAGGGGCTGAGTCACTGGCTTACTGGGACTCTCTCATGCCGTCCCTGGAAGGGGTGTGTCACCTGAGTGGGTTGATTCACTGATGTGGTCATCCTGTCTGGGTTGGCGCCCCCCTTGGGTTGTGCCATGGCAGAGATCTTTGTGGGCTATACTCAGCTTTGTCTCAGGATGGTAAGTTGGTGGTTGAATATATCCCTCTAGTGGTGTGGGGGCTGTGCTTTGGCAAAGTGGGTGGGGTTATATCCTTCCTGTTTGGCCCTGTCCGGGGGTGTCCTCGGATCGGGCCACAGTGTCTCCTGACCCCTCCTGTCTCAGCCTCCAGTATTTATGCTGCAGTAGTTTATGTGTCGGGGCTGGGGTCAGTTTGTTATATCTGGAGTACTTCTCCTGTCCAATTCGGTGTCCTGTGTTAATCTAAGTGTGCGTTCTCTAATTCTCTCCTCTCTCTCTTTTCTCTCTCTCGGAGGACCTGAGCCCTAGGACCATGCCCCAGGACTACCTGACATGATGACTCCTTGCTGTCCCCAGTCCACCTGGCCGTGCTGCTGCTCCAGTTTCAACTGTTCTGCCTTATTATTATTCAACCATGCTGGTCATTTATGAACATTTGAACATCTTGGCCATGTTCTGTTATAATCTCCACCTGGCACAGCCGGAAGAGGACTGGCCACCCCACATATGCTCTCTCTAATTCTCTTTCTTTCTCTCTCTCGGAGGACCTGAGCCCTAGGACCATGCCCCAGGACTACCTGACATGATGACTCCTTGCTGTCCCCAGTCCACCTGGCCGTGCTGCTGCTTCTGTTTCAACTGTTCTGCCTTATTATTATTCGACCATGCTGGTCATTTATGAACATTTGAACATCTTGTCCATGTTCTGTTATAATCTCTACCCGGCACAGCCAGAAGAGGACTGGCCACCCCACATAGCCTGGTTCCTCTCTAGGTTTCTTCCTAGGTTTTGGCCTTTCTAGGGAGTTTTTCCTAACCACCGTGCTTCTACACCTGCATTGCTTGCTGTTTGGGGTTTTAGGCTGGGTTTCTGTACAGCACTTTGAGATATCAGCTGATGTACGAAGGGCTATATAAATAAATTTGATTTGATTTTGATTTGATTCCTGCATATAATCAATGCGGTGCGTATCGTTGCTCCAATGTGTACCTACCCATAAACATCAATGCCTTTCTTAAAATCAATACACAGAAGTATATATTTTTAAACCTGCATATTTAGCTAAAAGAAATCCAGGTCAGCAGGCAATATTAACCAGGTGAAATTGTGTCACTTCTCTTGCATTCATTGCACGCAGAGTCAGTGTATATGCAACAGTTTGGGCTGCCTAATTTGCCAGAATTTTACGTAATTATGATATAACATTGAAGGTTGTGCAATGTAACAGGAATATTTAGACTTATGAATGCCACCCGTCATCATTAGTCATTTAGGTCAACATTGGATCATTCAGAGATCCTCACTGAACTTCTGGAGAGAGTTTGCTGCACTGAAAGTAAAGGGGCTGAATAATTTTGCATACCCAATTTTTCAGTTTTTGATTTGTTAAAAAAGTTTGAAATATCCAATAAATGTCGTTCCACTTCATGATTGTGTCCCACTTGTTGTTGATTCTTCACAAAAAAATACAGTTTTATATCTTTATGTTTGAAGTCTGAAATGTGGCAAAAGGTCGCAAAGTTCAAGGGGGCCGAATACTTTCGCAAGGCACTGTAAATTATGCTGACACCAATCTAAAATATAATTTCTCCATACAGAAATAATCCAAGTTACATATTGGTCCATTTGATCAGAAAGGTGTGCTATTTAGCAATAAGCATTATCACCTGTAGCCCAACTGATGCAGCATATTGTCAATAAAGAAATAGACTGAACCATAGGGTTGATAAAGAAATAGACTGAAGCATACCGTCAATAAAGAAATAGCACTGAACCATAGGGTTGATAAAGAAATAGACTGAACCATAGGGTTGATAAAGAAATAGACTGAACCATAGGGTTGATAAAGAAATAGACTGAACCATAGGGTTGATAAAGAAATAGACTGAACCATAGGGTTGATAGAGAAATAGACTGAACCATAGGGTTGATAAAGAAATAGAAATAGGGTTGATAAAGAAATAGGCTGAACCATAGGGTTGATAGAGAAATAGACTGAACCATACCGTCAATAAAGAAATAGACTGAACCATACCGTCAATAAAGAAATAGACTGAAGCATAGGGTTGATAGAGAAATAGACTGAACCATAGGGTTGATAAAGAAATAGACTGAAGCATAGGAAATAGCACTGAACCATAGGGTTGATAAAGAAATAGAC
Organism: Oncorhynchus masou masou; assembly: GCF_036934945.1. Taxonomy (NCBI): domain Eukaryota; kingdom Metazoa; phylum Chordata; class Actinopteri; order Salmoniformes; family Salmonidae; genus Oncorhynchus; species Oncorhynchus masou. Next base: position 83,375,805 of record NC_088217.1, on the reverse strand, counting down.
TGAACCATACCGTCAATAAAGAAATAGCACTGAACCATAGGGTTGATAAAGAAATAGACTGAACCATAGGGTTGATAAAGAAATAGACTGAACCATAGGGTTGATAAAGAAATAGACTGAACCATAGGGTTGATAAAGAAATAGACTGAACCATAGGGTTGATAAAGAAATAGACTGAACCATAGGGTTGATAGAGAAATAGACTGAACCATAGGGTTGATAGAGAAATAGACTGAACCATACCGTCAATAAAGAAATAGACTGAACCATAGGGTTGATAAAGAAATAGACTGAACCATAGGGTTGATAAAGAAATAGACTGAAGCATAGGGTTGATAGAGAAATAGACTGAACCATAGGGTTGATAAATAAATAGACTGAACCATAGGGTTGATAAAGAAATAGACTGAACCATAGGGTTGATAAAGAAATAGACTGAACCATAGGGTTGATAAAGAAATAGACTGAAGCATAGGGTTGATAGAGAAATAGACTGAACCATAGGGTTGATAAATAAATAGACTGAACCATAGGGTTGATAAAGAAATAGACTGAACCATAGGGTTGATAAAGAAATAGACTGAACCATAGGGTTGATAAATAAATAGACTGAAGCATAGGGTTGATAAAGAAATAGACTGAACCATACCGTCAATAAAGAAATAGACTGAACCATAGGGTTGATAATGAAATAGACTGAACCATAGGGTTGATAAAGAAATAGCGCTGAAGCATAGGGTTGATAAAGAAATAGCTGAAGCATAGGGTTGATAAAGAAATAGACTGAAGCATAGGGTTGATAAAGAAATAGCGCTGAAGCATAGGGTTGATAAAGAAATAGACTGAACCATAATCAATAAAGAAATAGACTGAACCATACCGTCAATAAAGAAATAGACTGAACCATAGGGTTGATAATGAAATAGACTGAACCATAGGGTTGATAAAGAAATAGACTGAAGCATACCGTCAATAAAGAAATAGACTGAAGCATAGGGTTGATAAAGAAATAGCGCTGAAGCATAGGGTTGATAAAGAAATAGACTGAAGCATAGGGTTGATAAAGAAATAGCGCTGAAGCATAGGGTTGACAAAGAAATAGACTGAAGCATAGGGTTGATAAAGAAATAGACTGAAGCATAGGGTTGATAAAGAAATAGCGCTGAAGCATAGGGTTGATAAAGAAATAGCGCTGAAGCATAGGGTTGATAAAGAAATAGACTGAAGCATAGGGTTGATAAAGAAATAGCGCTGAAGCATAGGGTCAATAAAGAAATAGACTGAACCATACCGTCAATAAAGAAATAGACTGAACCATAGGGTTGATAAAGAAATAGACTGAACCATAGGGTTGATAAAGAAATAGACTGAAGCATAGGGTTGATAAAGAAATAGGCTGAAGCATAGGGTTGATAGAGAAATAGACTGAAGCATAGGGTTGATAAAGAAATAGACTGAAGCATAGGGTTGATAAAGAAATAGCGCTGAAGCATAGGGTTGATAAAGAAATAGACTGAAGCATAGGGTTGATAAAGAAATAGCTGAAGCATAGGGTTGATAAAGAAATAGCGCTGAAGCATAGGGTTGATAAAGAAATAGACTGAAGCATAGGGTTGATAAAGAAATAGACTGAAGCATAGGGTTGATAAAGAAATAGACTGAAGCATAGGGTTGATAAAGAAATAGACTGAAGCATAGGGTTGATAAAGAAATAGCGCTGAAGCATAGGGTTGATAAAGAAATAGCGCTGAAGCATAGGGTTGATAAAGAAATAGCGCTGAAGCATAGGGTTGATAAAGAAATAGCGCTGAAGCATAGGGTTGATAAAGAAATAGCGCTGAAGCATAGGGTTGATAAAGAAATAGCGCTGAAGCATAGGGTTGATAAAGAAATAGCGCTGAAGCATAGGGTTGATAAAGAAATAGCGCTGAAGCATAGGGTTGATAAAGAAATAGGCTGAAGCATAGGGTTGATAGAGAAATAGACTGAATCATAGGGTTGATAAAGAAATAGACTGAACCATAGGGTTGCCTATCTGCATTTACACTATTAGGCTAATCATGTCCTAGATCACAAACTCTAAACAATATCTTGCTTAAAGTTAGCAATATATTGATGACTTCAATGTCACCAAAAAACTATTTTTTAAACACTATAATGTAGTGTTACACTTAACCCCAGTCTTCACTACAGTATGTGCTCATGGTGAATTGCGGAGCCTAAATCATGTTGCCTCTAAAAGCTCTGGTGCAGCTTGCTCAGTTCGCTCATAGATGTAGGCATGATACTCCACTTTTAACAATGCCCATTAAAACTGCTTTCAAATGTGTTTTCCAGGCGGGCCCCGGCACAATTTAACCCTTGACCTTAAATCCCCTGGTACCCAACTGATATCAGGGCTGACCAATCAGAGATCTGGGTGCCTTGCGTTCTGCCGTTACCATAGCAACACCCTCCATAGCTCGGTTCATAAGAGCGGGGGGGATTTACAGTGGCTCTGTTGAGCTCTGTCAATATAGATGGAAGCCAAATCGATATGGTACGAAGGGATTTCACAGCTCACTGAGGCGTGTGGATCAGCCAGCAAGCAGCCAGTGCCCAGTACACATACCGGTCTGGGTCAGAGAGCTGCACTGAACCATTAAACACACACGCACGCACGCATGCACGCACGCACCACAGGTTGCATATACACACTGATAGCTAGGCACACACTCAAACTAATGCTAAAGCCCAACAAAAAAAGGCATATGCGCACACACACACCAAAGCACACACTCCCTGCAGAGCAGATAAAGACTAACACAGTGCGCTGTGATTAACCAGAGAAGCACTGCAGTCTTCTGCCATTAATTAGACACCTACTAATTAATGCAGAGCCACACACTGCTTCACAAAGGAACTACTGAGATAAACACACCCCCATGGCCACCCAGCAGCCTGGCAGAACTCATATGTAAACAACAACAATAAAGAAATACAAGATTGTTATCCCTCCTCTGGTTATTGACATTTTATTTGTAAATGTCAGAAATTCGGGAAGCAACAACCATTCTTCCACAAGACCAAGGAGCGGAATCAGCTCAGCTGTCAGTCTTGATCAAATCCCCAAAAAGCCCATGTTTAGTTCCTTGTTAAATCTTATTCATGAAATTCATACAGAAAAACACAAGGCTAAAAGAGTAAAAGGTTTGACTCCATTACCATGTAAATACTAAGCAGAATAATTACAAATACAAATGGCATTACAATGTTTGTTACTATACTGCAGGGTTCCCCAACTAGCACGGTTTTATTTGGACCCCCAAGTTTTCTGAGCAAAAATAAGATAATTATTATTTTTTTTAATTTTTTTTACATTATCATTGTTGGACATAAAAGACTTCAAAAACACCAGGAAATCAGCTACAATTGATTTTAATTTTAGAAATCGGTTCCCAAGTATTCCCACGCAAAATAAAGAGACATGATTGTATAGAAATAAATGTAAGCAAGGTTTGAAATTATTGTGTTTCAGTCAATTATTATATCTGTTTGGGATTTTTGCAGTTAATTTCCAGTCTACAAATGATCTATAATTATGTTCTGACTCTCCGACCATCCGCTCAAGAAATAAATCATCTCGTGGCTCAATCTAGTTGATGATCCCTGCTATACTGCAATAAATGCTTGACTCCATTACCATGTAAATACTAAGCAGAATAAATACAAATACAAATGTCATTATAATGTTGTTACTATAGTATACTGTGTACACAGGTACGGTATTTATAAGATCAGTTATCATTGTTTCCTCCTTGAGTCTTAATTGATCAATCAATGTCACAGGTTGGCTGGAGAATGCGCAATAATCCAATCAATCAGCACCCAATCAATTCAATTAAATAAGCTCCTATCTGGACAGCAATTGGCTATTTCAATGCTTCAGATGGTACAGAACGGAGTAGGCCGACCACATACAGACATAGTCCAATTAAGAACCAATGCCATCAGGCATTCACTTTCATGTGAATACCTGGGTAGCAATGAATCCGTTTCAGCCACACAGATTTTCTTTCAGCCATCAAACCTATGAGGTGTTGTACTGACTCAAACAATGTTTGAAGGGTAAATGGCAAGTTCAATTTACAGTGGCTCTGAAGAGATTTGTCAATAGAATTTCAATCAATCAAACTTTTGATTGATTGATTGATCAATTGATTGATACAGAAAGTTGCTCCTTTGGAAGGTCAACAAGTGTTTTACAGTCCAGATAAGTCTCTGACCTAAACATATGGTCCAACGGTAATCCCACGACACCCTCAAAACCTTTACACGCTCACACACATGCAGGACAAGGAGTATGTTAGTGGCCTTGTAACTACAATGTAATGTTAGTGTCTGTGCATTAGTTTTAGTATTCATATGTAGACTCCTTTTTTGACCATGTGACCTGACTAGAAAAACTGTGTGTGTGTGTATGTACGAGTATACTGTGTATCCTCTGTATATATATGTGTACGTGTATACTGTGTATCCTCTGTATATATATGTGTATGTGTATACTGTGTACGTGTATATATGTACAGTATGTTTAAACATGCATATTCACACGTTTGCGTTCCCATTTTGCTCATGCAAAAACAATCATTGATCAAAACCCCCATATGATTGTAACTAAACAAGACAGCAGCACATCATCAGAAGCCAGTTCCAAATATTACAATTGACGAATGCATGATGTGCAACACATTTTCCCACTGTTTACTTACACACATTGGTTGAATGATCATTTCCTCCTCGGTCCTCACTTACAGAGAAAGAGTCAGGACATCAGCCTCATCAGTCCTGCAGTAGACCAGTAGCTATTCTTCACACACTTCAGGTCTGTTTGGATCCGGCAAAATGACTCTGTCATGGCCGACTCTTTCGCTTGAGCTGCCGTTAGCTCAGACCAGAAGGTCTGGAGAGGTACATTACACGCAGCTATCTTTGGCCTTCTCCTGACTGCCGTGGCTGATCCACAGCGAATGAGGTTTAGCACACAAGTGTGTGTGTCTACGTACTAGCACGGAGCTCCGGATTGACCCATTCTCTATCCACCTGGTTTCTGAGAAACCACAGCCCATAGCACGGTGACAGCCCCCTCGGGCAGCGTACTAACACAGGCAGGCAGACAGAGGCACGGAGGCATTCCATCGGCATAACAGAGGCACTTGGGGTCACTGATGCTGACAGAGTAGGCCTCCTTATCAAGTGGGTAGATAGATCGACACACATACACTTGCATTCCGATGCACATATTTTTTGTCCAATTGAATATGTATATTCACACACACGGACGGACGGATGCACACACGCATACACACACACACACGCACACACACACGCATACACACACACAAGCATACACGCACACACAAACATGATCTCTACTTACTCAATACATAAAGCTTGGAATAACTTATTTTTCTCATTATTTGACTGAATCAGTTATGTATTAACAGCTGTAAGGTTTTATCACAATCACCCTTTGTGATTAAACAGACACCCTTGTCATATGCTAAATGTTTTATTAACAGAATATGATATGGAGATAAGTATTTATATAACGTTGAGGGTGTAGTGTGTTTCAATAGTCAATGTGTCAACAAGATGAATGTGTGACCCAGAGTTCCATAGTTCCAGCTTGTATAAGACATATGCTGATGATCGTACGCATGATCACTCCAGTCAACCTGGCCCATTGTGAACTGGTTACTGATACGCTTCATGGGACTGTGAATACATGCTTGACAAAGAGATGGAAGTCATCCCTGAAAAGAATTAGAAATAATAAACAAGCACATTTATTTCCCTCTTAATTATTGAGAAATTGTACGTTTTTGTTGTAACCTTCTTTCATATCAAGTTGCAGCAATAGGTATGTTTTAAAGGTGATTTGAAAAGGGGTTCTCTGGCAAAGACGCTCTCTGTCCTCCAAAATGGGAGAAGAGGTACTTAACTGCATATTATGAATTTTTGCTTGTTTGTTTGTTATTTTTATGTTATTTATTTCAGGCTGTGTTTTTTATTCATGTTATTGCCAATTGAGACAGAGAAGTTGCAGATTGCACCTCTAAATTGTGTTCAGGTGATTTCTTCCTTTAAGAAATGCTATTTAAGTAATAGAAAAAGCAACTTTTCTGCCGTGTTAAGGAAGTGTTGTTGCATTTTAGCATGACCCAAGTACAACTCCTTGACATAATGATGTGGTGCTAAAGTCTGGCTGAGCTGAGGAGCTGGTATATACAGCTGGGTAGGCTGTGGTTTGACTTTATTATATTTTATTGTCACATACTGGCGCCAGGAAGGCAATTTAAGGATTTTGGGCACTGGCCAGCCAGGTTAATAGAAAGACATTTCTACTAGCCCAGGTGACATTCTCTGTAGCCAAGGGTCCAAAAGCCCAGTCTGAAAACCACTGGCTATGGACTAGCTTCATTTCCATCCCTGGTCGGCGGTGTTGCTGCTTATCAATTTGGATGGACCCAAATGTTGTTTCTTGAAGAGAAGAAACCTTTTGATTTCCACACAAAATCTATTACAAATTAATTTACATGAACTCTGCCTTAATAAATCACATATTGTAGCCTATCAAAAACATTCAATTAACACCAGGGCTTCATACCAGAGCATTGCATTCTGCATCACATATAGGCTATTCTACCATACAACTTTGTTAATTTAGAAGCTGCCTGCAATGAGCAATGAAATGTAGTAGACTAGGCTACTATTGGTGATAGGCTATTGTATGTAGTAGCCTGCTTTTGGTGTTCGGCTATTGTATGCGTTAGACAAATGCAGAGAACTAATTCATCCATTGCAAAAATGTAGCCAATACAATGCAGTCAGTAATAGTAACTCCACACAGATAAAACAAAACAGAAAATAAGAATACGCTAGACTACAGCAATGAAAACGAAAATAATGGATTTAAAAGTGACACCCGGATGTGGGAATTTACCTGAAAAATAACATGAATGTTCTCTCTCTCCTTCGGAATATCCCTGGTCCCAAACTCTGAGCGACTGTCTGCTTCTCACGCAGATTTTGATCAGTGATGGCGCACGGAATTATCAAAGAGACCTTCGAGGAAATCTTCGGCTAGTTAGACAGAAGACCATGTCCAGTCACCCGCTTCACACGCTCATGTAATTGTGCCTTGAAGGTGAAGTGCTAAAGATATGTATTCTTCAAATAATAACGAGTCACAGTGACATGCCAAAATATGTAACGCATACGCCAAACTCCTCAAACCATCGGTGTCTGTACGCGTCAACGGTTGGTTGTTCGCTATGTTCGAAGCTTCTCTCTGCAGCCAGCGCACCGGTTGGCGGTTGGTTGGCGCGCGCCTCACGGATTATTGCCCGGCCCCCTCGTGTTTTCCAATACCTTGACACATTGTTATGGCTTTCTCCCTTTATTTTTACGAGTGACCTGCGGCCAAGTTATTAGTCTACGCATAATTACAAATCTGTGCAATTGGAGTCAAGTAAACGTGTCTGCTGCTGATTGCAAATTGACACACTTGGTCTTGGCAATATGACAGCTCCCCACACACTCACTCAGTAAGATATGACTGAAGGCAGTTCACTTAGCCTAATAATCATTTTACATGGATTGAATTTTTTGTAAGCATACTTTATGGCTCGCAAGCATGACAGGTCAACGTTAGCCTGTATTTAGGTTAGGTATCTATAGATGGTTCGTCCCATCTCCTATGTACTAGATTATTTTTTATTTATTTTACCTTTATTTTACTAGGCAAGTCAGTTAAGAACAAATTCTTATTTTCAATGACAGCCTAGGAACAGTGGGTTAACTGCCTGTTCAGGGGCAGAATGACAGATTTGTACCTTGTCAGCTCGGGGATTCAAACTTGCAACCTTTCGGTTACTAGTTGCAGTTGCAGTTGTGGTAGCCTACCTTTCGGTTACTAGTCCAACGCTCTAACCACTAGGCTATAAACTGGGTGGTTTGAGCCCTGAATGCTGATTGACTGAGAGCCATGATATATCAGAACTATACCACGGGTATAAAAAAAACATTTATTTTTACAGCTCTAATTAAGTTGGTAACCAGTTTATAATAGCAGTAAGGCACCTCTGAGGTTTGTGATATATGGCCAATATACCACGGCTAACTAAGGGCTGTATACAGGCACTCTGCGTTGGGTCGTGCATAAGAACAGCCCTCATCCTTGGTATATTGGCCATATACCACACCCCCCTCGGGCCTTATTGCTTAAATACACACACACACACACACACACACACACACACACACACACACACACACACACACACACACACACACACACACACACACACACACACACACACACACACACACACACACACACACACACACACACACACACACACACACACACACACACACACACACACACACAGATCCCTACACAATCCCAACACTGTGAACAGTTTGATAAACAAAGCGTGGCCTTTCTCAGAGTTGAATCCTCACTCTCTTAGTGTCGGAGCCTCTGACGGCATCTGTGTGGACTGGAGTGTGCTGCTAGCTGGCCTTGCTGGGACCGGAGCTGAAACAAGAGAGAAGTGTTTTCCTAATTACATTTAACTGCCTGGTGTAATCTGCTTTATCTGTTTCAACCAGAGACAAGGGTCTAATTGTGTCCCCCGCAGACGGTGGCAGGGTGTGGGCCGCTCCCTACCAGCCAGCAGCCTGACCCATGACCAGAGAGAATCAGCCAGAGTCAGGAGACTCTCCCCAGGGATACAGGCTTTTTATGAGCCTCCCATTCCTCTGACTTACATCTAGACATGTGTTAAAGCACATGTGGTTATGATAAAGCCATCGGTGTGGGGTTATGATAGGTTAGGGTAGGCCGATTCCTACTGCTGCAGGGGGACAGATACTGTATCTATACTGTAACATATATAACCTACCAAGCTTTAAACTTTAAACCCAGCGCTGAAATGTAGGACTATTCCCTCATTGATTTGGGCTACTTTGTGTGGGAGAGAGAGCACTCAGCCTCAGGGTGTTTGTGTGGGAGAGAGAGCACTCAGCCTCAGGGTGTTTGTGGGGGAGAGAGAGCACTCAGCCTCAGGGTGTTTGTGTGGGAGAGAGCACTCAGCCTCAGGGTGTTTGTGTGGGAGAGAGAGCACTCAGCCTCAGGGTGTTTGTGTGGGAGAGAGCACTCAGCCTCAGGGTGTTTGTGTGGGAGAGCACTCAGCCTCAGGGTGTTTGTGTGGGAGAGAGAGCACTCAGCCTCAGGGTGTTTGTGTGGGAGAGAGCACTCAGCCTCAGGGTGTTTGTGTGGGAGAGAGAGCACTCCGCCTCAGGGTGTTTGTGGGAGAGAGAGCACTCAGCCTCAGGGTGTTTGTGTGGGAGAGAGAGCACTCAGCCTCAGGGTGTTTGTGTGGGAGAGAGAGCACTCAGCCTCAGGGTGTTTGTGTGGGAGAGAGAGCACTCAGCCTCAGGGTGTTTGTGTGGGAGAGAGCACTCAGCCTCAGGGTGTTTGTGTGGGAGAGAGAGCACTCAGCCTCAGGGTGTTTGTGTGGGAGAGAGAGCACTCAGCCTCAGGGTGTTTGTGCGGGAGAGAGAGCACTCAGCCTCAGGGTGTTTGTGTGGGAGAGAGAGCACTCAGCCTCAGGGTGTTTGTGTGGGAGAGAGCACTCAGCCTCAGGGTGTTTGTGTGGGAGAGAGAGCACTCAGCCTCAGGGTGTTTGTGTGGGAGAGAGAGCACTCAGCCTCAGGGTGTTTGTGTGGGAGAGAGAGCACTCAGCCTCAGGGTGTTTGTGTGGGAGAGAGAGCACTCAGCCTCAGGGTGTTTGTGTGGGAGAGAGAGCACTCAGCCTCAGGGTGTTTGTGTGGGAGAGAGCACTCAGCCTCAGGGTGTTTGTGTGGGAGAGAGCACTCAGCCTCAGGGTGTTTGTGTGGGAGAGAGAGCACTCAGCCTCAGGGTGTTTGTGTGGGAGAGAGAGCACTCAGCCTCAGGGTGTTTGTGTGGGAGAGAGCACTCAGCCTCAGGGTGTTTGTGTGGGAGAGAGAGCACTCCGCCTCAGGGTGTTTGTGTGGGAGAGAGAGCACTCAGCCTCAGGGTGTTTGTGTGGGAGAGAGAGCACTCAGCCTCAGGGTGTTTGTGTGGGAGACGAGAGCACTCAGCCTCAGGGTGTTTGTGTGGGAGAGAGAGCACTCAGCCTCAGGGTGTTTGACTAAGAAGAAATCCTCCTGCAACTCCCCATTATCACCAGACCTGGGCTCTGAAGCACCCATTCAGTAGAAGAACAACTGGTTGGACTGATGGGGGATGAATACTTCACATCTATGATGACTAGATGACCGCTGCTTCAACAGCACCGTGGGAATCAAACTGATTGCCATAGCAATGGTCCTGGAAAAAAGGGTCAGGGAACAATATTTCTATACCCAAAACACTTCTATCCAGCCCTTTTGCTGACCACAGAGTCCCTTACTAAGGGTGAGGATTACAATATCAACCATCTCAATACCGATCTGTACAAAATACAAAACCTATCTGCATTGTATTGTATAGATGTTGATGTTTAGGGTTAGGGTTAGGGTTATCATGTGTGGACAGTAACACTGAGACAAATTCTTTGCACCTACTTGTTGCATGGCAATAACATTTTCTCATTAATTGAGATTCTGATTAATTACAAAAGGTGTTATATAAAGATTCACATGATCTAAATTGATTGGATAAGGTTGTCCTTGTCCTCGCCTGCCTGCCAACATGTAAGTCCAATACAAAGGACTTCACCACAGTGTGTATGTGTGTGTGATATCGATCTTGTATTTATTTATTTATTGTTGTTAACAAATGAGGTATGCCAGGCTGCTGTGTGGTCGTGGAGGTGTATGTTTATCTCAGTAGATCCTTTGTGAAGCAGTGTGTGGCTCTGCATTAATTAGTAGGTGTCTAATGGCAGAGGACTGCAGTGCTTCTCTGGTTAATCATGTGTCAGCACATTGAATTAGTCTCATCTGCTCTGCAGGGAGTGTGTGTGAGTGTGTTAGAGACGACACCATGGTATTTCAGGTATGGTGCACTGAGTGTATCATACGTTTGAAAAGCACTTTACAACTGAAGTTGCAGTTGTGGTAGCCTATGTCCTGTGCAGTATGTTCATGCCTACACATGTGGTCACATGTCCAGACAACGGGGAGACATCCAGGGAGACAGCTATTCATTAGGTTTCACTTCCCTGTCAACTCCCTGAATAGATGAACCATGACATTCCATCATGTTTTAGTCAATTTGAAGCACCTGCTCCCCTCAGAATCAGAACTGATTGGCACTCCCTGCAATCCCCGGTCGTTGATGTATAGAATAGGCCTTAGCTACAGTATGCCATGCGTCTGTATACTAAGCACCTGTCTGTGTACCCTGCTCTGTCTCTCTGTACCCATGCCATGGTGGAATTTCACAGGAGAGCGCTCCAGAGTGCATTCATATGTGTCTTGTGATCAGACAGTCTATTCGAGGTAGACTGAGCGATATGGTACACAAAGTAAACAGCATAGTCGGTCAATTTCCGCAACAACTAAGAGCGTTGAAGCGCAAGGCTAAACTTCTCTGCTGTTTTGGTCTCGTACCTACCACACTCTAGCAGCGTGAAGCGAACCCACACAGTCGCAGACACCGTGTGTGACTGTGAGAGTGAAGTCCTGCATCTCACTCATCTCAATGTGCGGTGCTGCTCGTGGCAACATCATTTTGCTGAGTCTATCTTTAAGGAAATTGTTTTATGGCCATATGTAGTATAGGTAGTGTGTGACTTGACATGGCCACATTATCTCCCTGTAGTAGGAAATCATGGGTTGACATGGCCACAGTATCTCCCTGTAGTAGGAAATCATGGGTTGACATAGCCACAGTATCTCCCTGTAGAATGGATCATGGTTTGACATGGCTACATTATCTCCCTGTAGTAGGGATTGTGGGTTGACATGGCCACAGTATCTTCCTGTAGTAGGAAATCATGGGTTGACATGGCCACAGTATCTCCCTGTTGTAGGGATCATGGGTTGACATGGCCACAGTATCTCCCTGTAGTAGGAAATCATGGGTTGACATGGCCACAGTATCTCCCTGTAGTAGGAAATCATGGGTTGACATGGCCACATTATCTCCCTGTAATAGGAAATCATGGGTAGACATGGCCACATTATCTCCCTGTAATAGGAAATCATGGGTTGACATGGCCACATTATCTCCCTGTAGTAGGAAATCATGGGTTGACATGGCCACATTATCTCCCTGTAGTAGGGATCATGGGTTGACATGGCCACAGTATCTCCCTGTAGTAGGAAATCATGGGTTGACATGGCCACAGTATCTCCCTGTAGTATGGATCATGGTTTGACATGGCTACATTATCTCCCTGTAGTAGGGATTGTGGGGTGACATGGCCACTGTATCTCCCAGTAGTAGGAAATCATGGGTAGACATGGCCACATTATCTCCCTGTAGTAGGAAATCATGGGTTGACATGGCCACATTATCTCCCTGTAGTAGGAAATCATGGGTTGACATTGCCACATTATCTCCCTGTAGTAGGAAATCATGGGTTGACATGGCCACAGTATCTCCCTGTTGTAGGGACCATGGGTTGACATGTTCTCTGTTTTTTAGAGGGATGTTGATTGCCTGTTAGAACCTAAAGCCTGTGTTGTTTAGTGCTGCTGGGAATGGACACACACACACACACACACACACACACACACACACACACACACACACACACACACACACACACACACACACACACACACACACACACACACACACACACACACACACACACACACACACACACAGACCCATTTTATTTCTGATCTGTGTACTGTATGGTCCCTAGAAAAACCGTTCAGGGAGTAAAGTTGGACCCCAAACTGTCTCAGCCAATCAGAATCATCCTGGGAAAGGATCTCTAGTAAAACCTGACATCTGGGAGGACAGGGAATATGGACAATACCAGTGTGTGTTTGTGTGTGTGTGTGCGTGCGTGGGGCTGCTCTTGTGCACAACGCAACACTAAAGCTGAGAGGCGACGTTATGAGGGAACACGGCTGGCAAGGAAGCCCGAGAGGCAGCACCAAACATTTTTCTGGGGGGGTGGCAGAGTCAGGATGGAGACCTGAGCCAACTCCCCGTGCTTACCGTGGCGGACGTCGTACTGGTCAGGCACCGTGTTGTGCGGTGGAGCGCACTGTGTCTCCAGTATGCGTTCTTAGCCAGGTGTGCTACATCCCAGCTCCCCGCATCTGCTGGGCTAGGGTGAGCATCCTGCCAGGAAGGATTGTGCCAGCCCTGCTCTCCAGACCTCCAGTCTACGGCCCAGGATGCCCACATGAAGAGATTATCACATTATGTTACATTATGTCACATACTTTATATCATTTAATAGAGGCTGGTTGGAAACATTTTGGACAAACATTTTGCACAAACGTATACAATATGTACAGTACTGTAGTAGTCAAAAGTTTGTACACACCTACTCATTCCAGGGTTTTTCTATATTTATACTATTTTCTACATTGTAGAATAAAAGTGAAGACATCAAAACTATGATATAACACTTATGGAATCATGTAGTTACCAAAAAAGTGTTCAACAAACAAACAAATATTGAATATTTGAGTTTCTTCAAAGTAGCCACCCTTTGCCTTGATGACAACTTTGCACACTCTTGGGATTCTCTCAAGCTGGTTAAGTGTGCCTTGAATTCTAAATAAATCACAGACAGTGTCACCAGCAAAACACCCCCACACCATCACACCTCCTCCTCCATGCTTCACGGTGGGAACCACACATATGGAGATCATCCGTTCACCTACTCTGCATCTCACAAAGACGCGGCGGTTTGAACCAAAAATCTCAAATTTGGACTCATTAGACCAAAGGACAGATTTCAACTGGTCTAATGTCCATTGTTCATGTTTCTTGGCCCAAGCAAGTCTCATATTCTTATTAGTGCCCTTTAGTAGTCGTTTCTTTGCAGCAATTTGACCATGAAGGCCTGATTTACACAGTCTCCTCTGAACAGTTGATGTGTCTGGTACTTGAACTCTGTGAAGCATTTATTTGGGCTGCAATTTCTGAGGCTGGTAACTCTAATGAACTTATCTTCTGCAGCAGAGGTAACTCTGAGTCTTCCTTTCCTGTGGCGGTCCTCATAAGAGCCAGTTTCATCATAGCACTTGATGGTTTTTGCGACTGCACTTGAAGAAACTTTAAAAGTTCTTGACATTTTCCAGATTGACTGACCTTCATGTCTTAAAGTAATGATGGACTGTCATTTCTCTTTGCTTATTTGAGCTGATCTTGCCATAACATGGACTTGGTCGTTTATCAAATGGGGCAATATTCTGTATACTGTACCACCCCCAACTTGTCACAAAACTGATTGGCTCAAACGGATTAAGAAGGAAAGAAATTCCACAAATTCACTTTTAATAAGGCACACCTGTTAATTGAAATGACTACCTCATGAAGCTGGTTGAGAGAATGCCAAGAGTGTGCAAAGCTGTGATGATTCTGCATGATTCCATGTGTTATTTCATAGTTTTGATGTCTTCACTATTATTCTAAAATGTAGAAAGTTGTAGAAATAAAGAAAAACCCTTGAATGAGTAGGTGTGTCCAAACTTTTGACTGGTACTGTATGATGGATTTATTTAATCCATTATATTTGTGTTGTATGTGTTTCTGATTCTGGACTTTTAAATCGTATGTAACCACAAGGCTGTGGACACAATTTTATTTTGTGTGGACAGCAATGAATCTATTGCTCTCTCTATCTACACATGTCAAGTGCGGTGAGGTTAAAGCTAATTGTTAGGTTCCAGAATTGGTGCACCTGACTCCCGAGACCCACTATCTCTCTTTTCATCCCACTTTTCTCATCTTTTTTTAATCATCTGCAATGGGTGAAGATGAAAGATCCTGTGCACTGTCCACACTCAACGAAAGCAGGAACTAAAAGGAAGACGATACAAGCAGATGTTATAACAGTCGTATCAGTGAGGATAATCACGGGTGTTTGTCAAAATAGGTATTTGCTAACTGTTTTAGGTTAATTAAGTGTATTCATGTGATTGAGTATATTAAGTCCAGGATGTGGTATTGTTGTAGCAAACAGTGGGACAGGGAAGCGAACCTGGGTGGAGTGGGGTGAAAGGCAAACATCCAACACATCGCACTAATAGGGTTAACCCCGTTGGTGGTAATTGTATTATAATAATAAATTGTTGTTCCACCTCAAAAAGCACAAGAAAGATTTCAACACCCACCATCTCAGATTTTTCTGAAATCGTTTCTGTAGTTAGAAACAGATAAGATTAGCATTACTGAAACATTATTTTGTTGAAAGATTATTTTAACTTTGATAAATATAGCTAATTGATAGCACCTAAATAGCACCTAAATTGTTCATTTAAATGTATAGGATATACATATAATATTCAATAAATATAGTACCCAACATCATCACAACAAATTGGCGAGTGCCTATATTTGTCCAATTTACAAGAACGCTTTACATGCATGCATGAATAGGAAATGTGTTCTATGCATATCCCAACTCGACCTGAGAGGTCAAAGCCTGGGTTTGCCATTCGTGAAGCAATTCACTGCCTTGCTCAAGGGCACATTGACAGATTTTTCATCTTGTTGGCTTGGGGATTTGAACTAGCAACCTCTTGGTTAATGGCCCAGCGCTCAAACCGCAAGGCCACCCACTAGGCTCAGATAGCGAGGATTGTTACATTATTATGGTGTACGAATGCGTGAATCGATGATAGCTGCGAGCTATCCACACTGCAGCTATTATGGTCTGTAGGTAAGATATTCAAACCCACACATTCAGCACCACTAGTCATGAGATCCCTGCAGACTCAAATTAACCAATGACGCAAGGCATTCGTCTAAAGGCATGTGACTCAAATGAGATATAGAGCTTTTTGCTCAATGATTCATGGGGCCTATCCAAGACATCCAGCTCTCTGGTGGGCCTGTGCGGGATGGGGATGCAGCCAAGCGAGAGACAAGGCTGGCTAATGAGGGAGCGGATGTCCTGTCCTCTAGGCCTGATGATGTTTAAAAATATCATTTTTTTCCCTTTTTAAGCTGTGAATAGCATTTCAGCTTTGTTAACAATATATAATATACAGTGCCTTGCAAAAGTATTCGGCCCCCTTGAACTTTGCGACCTTTTGCCACATTTCAGGCTTCAAGCATAAAGATATAAAACTGTATTTTTTTGTGAAGAATCAACAACAAGTGGGACACAATCATGAAGTGGAACGACATTTATTGGATATTTCAAACTTTTTTAACAAATCAAAAACTGAAAAATTGGGTGTGCAAAATTATTCAGCCCCCTTAAGTTAATACTTTGTAGCGTCACCTTTTGCTGCGATTACAGCTGTAAGTCGCTTGGGGTATGTCTCTCAGTTTTGCACATCGAGAGACTGAAATTTTTTCCCATTCCTCCTTGCAAAACAGCTCGAGCTCAGTGAGGTTGGATGGAGAGCATTTGTGAACAGCAGTTTTCAGTTCTTTCCACAGATTCTCGATTGGATTCAGGTCTGGACGTTGACTTGGCCATTCTAACACCTGGATATGTTTATTTTTGAACCATTCCATTGTAGATTTTGCTTTATGTTTTGGATCATTGTCTTGTTGGAAGACAAATCTCCGTCCCAGTCTCAGGTCTTTTGCAGACTCCATCAGGTTTTCTTCCAGAATGGTCCTGTATTTGGCTCCATCCATCTTCCCATCAATTTTAACCATCTTCCCTGTCCCTGCTGAAGAAAAGCAGGCCCAAACCATGATGCTGCCACCACCATGTTTGACAGTGGGGATGGTGTGTTCAGCGTGATGAGCTGTGTTGCTTTTACGCCAAACATAACGTTTTGCATTGTTGCCAAAAAGTTAAATTTTGGTTTCATCTGACCAGAGCACCTTCTTCCACATGTTTGGTGTGTCTCCCAGGTGGCTTGTGGCAAACTTTAAACAACACTTTTTATGGATATATTTAAGAAATGGCTTTCTTCTTGCCACTCTTCCATAAAGGCCAGATTTGTGCAATATACGACTGATTGTTGTCCTATGGACAGAGTCTCCCACCTCAGCTGTAGATCTCTGCAGTTCATCCAGAGTGATCATGGGCCTCTTGGCTGCATCTCTGATCAGTCTTCTCCTTGTATGAGCTGAAAGTTTAGAGCAGGGGTGTCAAAGTCAAATGGACGGAGGGCCAAATAAAAAATTTAGCTACAAGCCGAGGGCCGGACTGTTCGAATGTTCATTGAAAAATTTTTAAATGACGCATATAGTCTAGTGAACCTAATTGAACCTACTGAAAACCTAACAAATATATTCCAATATGATCAGATAAATAAAGCAATATTTTCTTATGGCTCTGTCAGTAATCTTTAATTTTCAACAGACACAAAAGACAAATTTCCTTTATATAAAAATCCCCATAACATGAACATTAAATGAAAGAAACCGGTATTCAAGGCACCATCAGTAGCCTATATTTTCTATTTTACTTCACTGTACTGTACATATCAGAGATGACATGATCCCGACCCTGCAGCTGCAAGTTCATTGCATTCAGATGACTCGTAATGTCACACAGAAAAGCCATTTCACACAGAAACATTTCGTCTCGGAGTTGTGTTGTGTCTTTCCCTTTGCTGTCCAAGAACAGACAAATCTCCTCACGAAGCTCGAAACATCTTTGAAGCACCTTTCCCTGGCTTAGCCATCGCACCTCTGTGTGATAAGGCAAATCACCATGCTCCGTTTCTAACTCCGTCAGAAATGCCTTGAACTGGCGGTGATTCAAACCTTTGGCTCTGATAAAGTTAACTGTGCGCGTGATGATGCTCATTACATGCTCCATTTTCAAGGCTTTACCGCACAACGCTTCCTGGTGTATGATACAATGATAAGCTGTCAGCTCACCTGTCGCGTTTTCCTCTTGCATCTTTTCCCGTATCTTCGCCACCAGTCCGCTCCTGTGTCCACACATCGCAGGTGCTCCGTCGGTTGTCAAACCCACGAGTTTTCCCAAGGCAGCTCCATCTCATTTACACATCTTGACACCTCTTCATACAAATCATGCCCCGTAGTTGTGCCATGCATAGGACGTAAAGCCAAAAACTCCTCTGTCACGCTTAGGCTGGAGTCCACTCCGCGGATGAAAATTGACAACTGGGCAATGTCAGAAATGTCGGTGCTCTCATCCACAGCCAAGGAATATGCAATGAAATCTTTTCCCTTTTTCACAAGCTGCTCTTTTAGATTGATGGACAACTGGTCTACTCTCTCGGCAATGGTGTTTCTGCTCAGACTCACATTTAAAAAGAGTTGCCTTTTTTCTGGGCAAACTTCGTCACAAACTTTAATCATGCAGTTTTTGATGAAATCCCCCTCCGTAAATGGCCGGGCTGATTTAGCGATCTCTTCTGCCAAAATAAAACTGGCCTTGACAGCAGCCTGGCCTTGTGATTTGGCTTTTTTGAACAGAGCCTGTCGAGATTTGAGGCCTCGTTTTAATTCCTCTGCCTTTTGTAGCCTTTGTTCCATGTCCATATTCTTGTTTTTGTCCGCGTGTTTCGTTTCATAATGTCGTCTCAGATTATACTCTTTCAGTACCGCCACACTTTCTCCACACAGAAGACACACAGGTTTTCCAGCTACCTCCGTGAACATATACTCCGACTCCCACCTTGTTTGAAACCCCGGTTCTCAGTGTCCACCTTCCGTTTTGCCATTTTTGATGGGTATCTGAAAGTTAATTTTACTGTGATGCTGACGACTGCTGTGCCAATAAATATTGAAATGAAGCAGCCTACTGCTCGGTGCGTCACCGTTGCATTGTGGGAAATGTAGTATTGGTGCGTGTAAAAGATCTGCGGGCTGCCGGCTTGCTGCGGTCTGCGGGCCGGTTCTAATAATAAATCAAGATCATCCCAGGGGCCGTAAAAAACCTTCTCGCGGGCCGGATGTGGCCCGCGGGCCTTGACTCTGACATATGTGGTTTAGAGGGACGGCCAGGTCTTGGTAGATTTGCAGTGGTCTGATACTCCTTCCATTTCAATATTATCGCTTGCACAGTGCTCCTTGGGATGTTTAAAGCTTGGGAAATCTTTTTGTATCCAAATCCGGCTTTAAACTTCTTCACAACAGTATCTCGGACCTGCCTGGTGTGTTCCTTGTTCTTCATGATGCTCTCTGCGCTTTTAACGGACCTCTGAGACTATCACAGTGCAGGTGCATTTATACGGAGACTTGATTACACACAGGTGGATTGTATTTATCATCATTAGTCATTTAGGTCAACAATGGATCATTCAGAGATCCTCACTGAACTTCTGGAGAGAGTTTGCTGCACTGAAAGTAAAAGGGCTGAATAATTTTGCACGCCCAATTTTTCAGTTTTTGATTTGTTAAAAAAGTTTGAAATATCCAATAAATTTCGTTCCACTTCATGATTGTGTCCCACTTGTTGTTGATTCTTCACAAAAAAATACAGTTTTATATCTTTACGTTTGAAGCCTGAAATGTGGCAAAAGGTTGCAAAGTTCAAGGGGGCCCGAATACTTTCGCAAGGCACTGTATGTGTATATGTATGCATGTGTGTATGGATATATATATTTACCCAAAAAATATGGGGGATTGGAAATGATGCAGACAATTACATTGGAAGCAACATTCTTTCCGCAATATTAAGCTGATCCTCCCTCAAAAAAAAAAATACAAAAAAAACAACAACAGGTAGCAAATTCTCTCTCCAACATGGAGTTGCTAAAGTTACACAGTGGCTTACTTACTGTGCTTACTGCTGGACGGGGATAAGTGGGGAATAGAGCGTCTGTAAACAAAGGTGTGGGGATACAGAGCACAGCCTAGAGTATACCCCAAAATAGAAGCTTAGATGGAGAAACAAATGAATGCTGTGTTTTAGACATGATGAGCAATGGAAGGTGTACAATGACTAATGTGTCTGGTACAATTATGAAACTTTCTCCATTGACATTGGGAGGAGCAGACACCAGCTTACATGTATGTGCTTGCAAAACAGTTTCAATTTTCAGAATGGCTTTGGCTGCTTTTCTATGCAAGTCTCTTATTACGCAATGTGTCCAGAACAGACACTCATATGATACATGACACCGGAGAATGTAATTAGGGACAGATTAAAATATGGTCCAACAATGATTGGACTGGTTTAGCAAGTACTTGGAAACACAGGTGGCTGGTGGCACCTTAATTGAGGATGACAGGCTTATAGTAATGTCTACAACAAAATTAATGGAATGGTATCAATCACATTGTCTCTATCTGTTCTAATCCCTTTTCCATTAATTCCATTCCAGACTTTATTATGAGCCGCCCTCCCCTCACCAGCCTCCTGTGCTCGGAACGCACTATGACTATAGAGAACACATCCTGTAGTGTGCAGGCCACTAGGCTTCCTGTTCATCATCTCACTCTCTCACCTGTGGAGAATCTTCACACCTGAGGCTGACATTGGTTTGGTTACAGATGAAAGAAAGTAGGGGATAATGCATTCTGATTCATTAGGGAGTAAACGCTCTCCTCCCCTCTTTCTCCCTCTCTCCTCCCCTCTTTCTCACTCTCTCCTCCCCTCTTTCACTCTGACTTCCTCATAAAATGTGTGATGTGTTGCCTTCACTCTCTCCATCTCTCTCTTTAAGATGGTGCCCGCCCTCGTAATGCTTGAGAAGGATGGAGTCTTTGCTGTCGAAGGTCACACACACTTCCCAAAGGCAACAGCAGGGACTTGCTCAGGGACACAGAGATCAGAGTTACAAACCAAGAGGTCATATGTTGGATCACTTGTAATATAGATGACCAGATTCTATTGGCCATGTAGGGCCTGTGGTGCTGTTTTGGGATAGTGGAAGTCCTCTAAAAATAGACTGCCATAATAATTAAATCTATGTTCAACCCTGGTTTGTTTCTGTACAGAAAGTACTCGTCTCTCTCTCTCTCTCTTTCTCCCCCTCTCCCAGTCTCCTGCTCTCTCTCTTTCTCCCCTCTCTCTCTCTCTCTCTCTCTCTCTCTCTCTCTCTCTCTCCCGGTCTCCTCCACTCTCTCCACTCTCTCTCTTTCTCCCCCTCTCGCTGCCCTGTAGCAGCTGTCAGAATGGATGAAATTCTCTCACATCAGGAAGATGTTCTGGACTGAGAGAGGGAGTGAGGGAGGAGAGAGGGAGTAGAGAGAGAGGAGAGAGGGAGTAGAGAGAGAGGAAAGAGGAAGTAGAAAGATTGAAGAGAGGGAGGAGAGAGGGAGGATTGAGAGAGGAGAGAAAGAGTAGAGCGAGAGGAGACAAGGAGGAAAGAGGGAGTAAGGAGAGAGGAGAGAGGGAGTAAGGAGGCCAGATGAAAGTAAGCTCTGGGGATTCAGGTCTTTTCATTTCAGTCAGATCGTTTGTGTTCTGGACACAAACCGTGGTAGTGTTGGAGATGTGAGTGTGGGGTAAGTGCGTGTGTTTACAATGTGTATATTGTCTAAGGGATGAAGAATCAAGGGGCAAAATGCACAGCTTCAAAAGTTCACCATTGCACTTATCACCAGATTTTGTGACTTTTCAACAGAATTGTAAAAAGAGTAGTAGGAATGAATTACCCCGACCCTTAACCCTTAATTAATGCAACTAGAGCTATAGCAGTAACACATCTGACTATTCTGTAAGACAGGCGGCATGGGGACAGCACTTTTCACCACAGTCATCTACTACAGTATATAGTAGTAATATCCCAATGGACTATTCTATGCAATACTCATTATAACAGTACTGTCAGAGCTGTAATTCTCCATGATCCATTTCCATCACCGAGACAGCTGCTAGCTTTCTTGAACTCTCATGTATCACCACTCTTGGTTTTCTCCTCCAGTTCCGACTCCAGTGCCTACTGAATACGGCACCTTACTTTGACCTTGAAACCCTGGCCTTGGGAAGTGTTCTAGTCCCCCTGAATACAGGACATGGCTGCAGTGATGGTCAGGGTCATAGTAACCACCCAGGGGCTTCAAATATAATGCTCTTTATTTTTTTACTGCACCCGCCAACCGCAGGAGACCCCCCCTATTAGAGGAGAGAGCCTAGTGCCGCTCTGCTGGTCATTAGATAGGGGGAGGCGGAGAGGAGGCAGGGGCCTAGGTGGATTCCACCAGCCTGCTGCCTTGGTTGGGTGACTGATTTATTAGAAAAGACAAAAAAATATCACAGCTGTTAATCAAATAGGGCACATGTTTAAATGTACCACAGGTGAAAGTAAGCGAGGACGGTCCAGTACGGAGTCCTGACCAAATAAATAGTGGGGGTACCCCGTAGGCTTACCGGTAAAACATGAGGCTATCACAACGATCAAGCATTTGTTAATCCGGCCCTGGTGGTGGCAGCCTCCAGCAAGCTAGTAAGTAATAAGCAGAGATGGAGGTCAAGCTGGTTCATCCAGTAGACTGCCAACAGAGGCCTGGTTGGCTGGTCTACCTCATTACTGGTCAAAGCTCCCAGAGCTCACAGAGAAGACTACATTAAGTACATTAAAGTACATTAAGTACGATTCCAGGTTCCACCACCAGTGTTATTGATAATATTTGCACTGTGGTATGGTCGTCTTGGTATGGTATGGTCATCTTGGTATGGTTACTGCGGTATGGTCATCTTGGTATGGTCATCTTGGTATGGTCACTGTGTTATGGTCATCTTAGTATGGTCATCTTGGTATGGTCATCTTGGTATGGTCACTGTGGTATGGTCATCTTGGTATGGTTACTGTGTTATGGTCATCTTCGTATGGTCACTGTGTTATGGTCATCTTGGTATGGTCTCTGTGGTATGGTCATCTTGGTATGGTCAATGTGATATGGCCATCTTGGTATGGTCACTGTGGTATGGTCACTGTGGTATGGCCATCTTGGTATGGTCACTGTGGCATGGTCATCTTGGCATGGTCACTGTGGTATGGTCATCTTGGTATGGTCATCTTGGTATGGTCACTGTGGTATGGTCATCTTGGTATGGTCACCAAGGTACGGTCATCGTGGTATCAATCAATCAATCAATCAATCAATCAATCAATCAAATGTATTTATAAAGCCCTTCTTATATCAGCTGATGTCACAAAGTGCTGTACAGAAACCTAGCCGAAAACCCCAAACAGCAAGCAATGCAGGTGTAGAAGCATGGTGGCTAGGAAAAACTCCCTAGAAAGCACAGAACCTAGGAAAAAACATAGAGAGGAACCAGGCTATGAGGGGTGACCAGTCCTCTTCTGACTGTGCTGGGTGGAGATTATAACAGAACATGGCTAAATGTTCATAGATGACCAGCAGGGTCAAATAACAATAATCACAGTGGTTGTAGAGGGTGCAACAGGTCAGCACATCAGGAGTAAATGTCAGTTGGCTTTTCATAGCCGATCATTCAGAGTATCTCTACCGCTTCTGCTGTCTCTAGAGAGTTGAAAACAGCAGGTCTGGGACAGGTAGCATGTCCGATGAACAGGTCAGGGTTCCATAGCCGCAGGCAGAACAGTTGAAACTGGAGCAGCAGCACGGCCAGGTGGACTGGGGACAGCAAGGAGTCATCAAGCCAGGTAGTACTGAGGCATAGTCCTAGGGCTCAGGTCCTTCGAGAGAAAGAAAGAAAGAAAGAAAGAGAGAGAGAATTAGAGAGAGCATACTTAAATTCACACAGGACACCGGATAAGACAGGAGAAATACTCCAGATTTAACAAACTGACCCTATCCCCCCGACACAAACTACTGCAGCATAAAAACTGGAGGCTGAGACAGGGGGGGTCGGGAGACACTGTGGCCCTGTCCAACGATAGCCCCGGACAGGTCCAACCAGGCAGGATATAACCCCACCACTTTGCCAAAGCACAGCCCCCACACCACTAGAGGGATATCTTCAACCACCAACTTACCACCCTGAGACAAGGCCAAGTATAGCCCACAAAGATCTCAGCCACGACACAACCCAAGGGGGGGGGGGCGCCAACACGGACAGGAAGATCACTTCAGTGACTCAACCCACTCAAGTGACGCACCCCTCCTAGGGACGGCATGGAAGAGCACCAGTAAGCCAGTGACTCAGCCCCTGTAATAGGGTTAGAGGCAGAGAGTCCCAGCGGAGAGAGGGGAACCGGCCAGGCAGAGACAGCAAGGGCGGTTCGTTGCTCCAGAGCCTTTCCGTTCACCTTCAGACTTAAAGGTTGAGACCGAGTCTGTGTCTCTCATATGGGTCAGCAGACCATTCCATAAAAATGGAGCTCTATTGGAGAAAGCTCTGCCTCCAGCTGTTTGCTTAGAAATTCTAGGGCCAGTAAGGAGGCCTGCATCTTGTGACCGTAGCGTACGGCAGAACCAAATCGGAAAGATAGGTCATCGCGGTATGGTGTATGTGGTACGACCACCATGGTACGGCATCGTGGTATGGTCTACGTGTAATTCGTCGAGGTTACGAGGACTCTTCCATACAATGCTTTTCCTACTCCTTTTCGATCGCTAACTATTGTCGAAATGTGATGTCTAATGACTAAATGGATAAAAACACAAACGTGAGCCCCTTTTCAACTGAAGAACACTATTATCCAGAGCATGAGAGCACTTTTGGTTGGTTGGTTGGTTGATCCTCAGAGGCTTCATCAGTGACCGTTGGGAAATAGTCCCCCGTCATCCCCCCAATAAGCCCCAGAGCATCTCCTGTGTGTCATCATTGTCATGTGCCGTCATCAAAGAGCAAGGCATGACAACAACCATTACACTACAACCAACCAGCAGGAATTAACCAAGAGCCTTTGCTCATTAGTATTAGCAGACAAACATTGTTGTGGAGAAAAACAGCAGCAATGCTGAACACCACCTGAGAAATGTCAGAGCCAATCAACAACCTGGACACGGAATCTCCACAATAAATTCTAGATAGGCACTGCCAGACAACGCACCACACTATTTAGCCTGCATTAACAGTACTCAGCTCCATGATTAAACCCTGGCTGTCCCTTGGTAGGTGTCCTGGAACACACTCAGGTCTTAAAAGATCACCTCCCCAAGCACACAGAGAGACAGAGACACAGAGAGAGAGACAGAGAGAGAGAGAGAGAGAGAGAGATTGTGTAATTTGCATCGTTTTCTAGACTGGTTCTGGCGTAGCAGTGACCTTTATACAGTGGTTCCTCAAATACCCTTTTCAGAGGGGCTCCTGAGGAACCTTTTTCAAACTGGAAAGGTTTGTGTGAAAATTCCTTTCTAAGAGTGTAGCATATGTGATGATTTCAATCATCACATTTGGTACAATCCTGACCTGTCTTGTATTGCTCTGTGACACTGCGTGATAGGCCAGTGACCCAGTACTAGTGGATGTACAACAGAAACACAATTGTTGAGTGTAATGAGCCAACATTAAAATAGAAAGTTCTGACAAACAAAACTTGACCAGAGTTTAGGGAGGCACCGGAGTGGGACTTGATCAAGGCTCATGGGTACTGAGAGCAGTTCATGGGGTTATGAAGAGGCAGAGGGGGGAAACATTTGGGATGGAGCCGGAGGCAGCCTTTTAGCCATGCCAGGCTGATTGCTGGGTTGATGATTGCAGTCTGTAGAGTGGCTTCAGGTGAATTGGTTTGGAGCTATTGACAGATCTGCAACAGTGGAGGGCAAAGTCCCCTGTAATGGTGATTGCAGAGTAGCCTCAGGAGGAATGGCTAGTTCAGAGAAACCGGAGGTAGACGGTGGTAAAGGACATGCCTGGTGCCACCGTCCAGGTTCCTGTCATGTGTAGAGGCCTGGAGGTGCTGAAGGGAGAACTTCAGGGTGTGTTTCTCTGGACAGCGGGTACTACTAATACTAATGAGTCCTCAGGATAATAGTCATCATGCGCTAGAATGTGGCAGGGGCTCCATGCAGTCAAAAAGGCAGAACCCGGTTTTAATAAATACCACCGGGGGGAAATCAAGGCATTTTCTCCCTAGAAAGTGGAGACATACCAGGTCGCAGATAGTGATGTATCGAGCGTCTTCTGAACGCTCAATCACACCATGGATGCACTGTACTGTACAAACATCCAAGTTAACATAACATTTGAAAGAAGATAATATATAATATATATGAGACAATATGAGAAGAAACACTCGAGAGGTCTTCTAATCATGCATGCAGAGAGGAGTTTCCCCCCTGTTAATGAATTTTTAACGTGCCAAAGAGACCATTACATTCCAGTGCATCAAAGACATCCGCCAGTCGTTAGTGACTGGACATTAAATATTTACAGGCCCTGTTCTGTCAGTCAGCTAAGATACATTAGCAGGATCTTTCTTAGGAGCTGACCAGAGTTAATATTCATGACAATGAGAAACGCGAACATAACGAGGAAGGAGAGTTATGCGTCAAGTTAACTTTATATACTCTACCTCCATAAAACAAATTAAGAGCCAGATAATTCAGCACCAAACATGAATGAAATTGTAACTGTATAACTCTACCCGGGGAACATTAGGTCCAGTCATTTAGATTACATTTACATGTCAGCTTTTAGCGTTTAAGATCAAGGTTACAGCGTAGGTTGAATAAAGCTCCTCTTCAATCATTACAGCTTGTATGCAGAGCGTAATGAATGCTCAGGGAGAAAAATGTGTAGATTCACGAGCAGACGGCAGGTGTTAATTTCGCCTTCACAGAAGGCAAGAATCGTGGTCTCAGGCATGCAATGGTCATACACAAGTAGGTAAACAGGCAGGTGAATCAACATTAGGGCTGAAGGCTATAACTGGTTCTCACAAACGAGCTAGGAAAAGGCTTAGTGCAGTCGTGGCCAAAGGTTTTGAGAATGACACAAATATTAATTTCCACAAAGTTTGCTGCTTCAGTGTCTTTAGATATTTTTGTCAGATGTTACTATGGAATACTGAAGTATAATTACAAGCATTTCATAAGTGTCAAAGGCTTTTATTGACAATTACATGAAGTTGATGCAGAGTCAATATTTGCAGTGTTGACCCTTCTTTTTCAAGACCTCTGCAATCCGCCCTGGTATGCTGTCAATTAACTTCTGGGCCACATGCTGACTGATGGCAGCCCATTATTGCATAATCAATGCTTGGAGTTTGTCAGAATTTGTGGGGTTTTGTTTGACTATCCGCGTCTTGAGGATTGACCACAGGTTCTCAATGGGATTAAGGTCTGGGGAGTTTCCTGGCCATGGACCAAAAATATCAATGTTTTGTTCCCCGAGCCACTTAGTTATCACTTTTGCCTTATGGCAAGGTGCTCCATCATGCTGGAAACGGCATTGATCGTCACCAAACTGTTCCTGGGTGGTTGGGAGAAGTTGCTCTCGGAGGATGTGTTGGTACCATTCTTTATTCATGGCTGAGTTCTTAGGCAAAATTGTGAGTGAGCCCACACAGAGTGATCTCTAGCCTTGTCCTCGTCAACACTCACACCTGTGTTAACAAGGGAATCACTGACACGATGTCAGCAGGTCCTTTTGTGGCAAGGCTGAAATGCAGCGGGAAATGTTTTTTGGGGATTCAGTTCATTTTCATGGCAAAGAGGGACTTTACAATTAATTGTAATTCATCTGATCACTCTTCATAACATTCTGGAGTATGTGCAAATTACCATCATGCAAATTGAGGCAGCAGACTTTGTGAAAATTAATATTTGTGTCATTTTCAAAACTTTTGGCCACGACTGTAGAGTCAAAACGAACAATACATCACAAAGGTACAAACAGAAAAAAATTTAACTAGATTTTTTATTTAACTAGGCAAGTCAGTTAAGAACAAATTCTTATTTTCAATGACAGCCTAGGAACAGTGGGTTAACTGCCTGTTCAGGAGCAGAACGACAGATTTGTACCTTGTCAGCTCGGGGATTTGAACTTGCAACCTTCCAGTTACTAGCCCAAAACTCTAACCACTAGAATATCCTGCCGCCCTAAAGATAAGGAGCTGATGAGACCAGGTGAGAAACGAATACAGGTGAAATCAATGAACAAAAATGAAAGACAGGGCTACGTTCCAGAACACAAAGAAAGAGGGCTACGTTCAAGAACACAACGAAACAGAACATAAGGTAGACTAAGAAAATAAATACAGAACCTTACACAGAATTAACATGTGATTACTGTACACATGATTGATTTCAACACCCTTGGAATGTAATATCTCATACCAGACTGACATCACCTCTCAAAAATAGCCTTATCTTTTCGACTGGGTATTGAATTAAACTGAGGCAAATTAAAAACAAGGGTGACCTTTTACTGGGTGTCAGGAGCCAATAAGGACTTGGAACCACAGAGCTGTTGCATTAATATAGATTAGAGCTGCAACACATTCATGCATGACCACCTGATCACTTCAAAGGCTGTAGTTACTGCGGTAGTCGCTGCTGTAGTAAAATACTGTAGTCTCTGTTGTAGTCTATACTGTAGTCTCTGTTGTAGTCTATACTGTGGTCTCTGCTGTAGTCTCTGCTGTGGTCTCTGCTGTGGTCTCTGCTGTAGTATCTGCTGTGCTCTCTGCTATAGTCTCTGCTGTGGTCTCTGCTGTGGTCTCTGCAGTAGTCTCTGCTGTAGTCTCTGATGTAGTCTATACTGTGGTCTCTGCTGTGGTCTCTGATGTAGTCTATACTGTGGTCTCTGCTGTGGTCTCTGCTGTAGTCTCTACTGTAGTCTCTGCTGTGGTCTCTGCTGTGGTCTCTGCTGTAGTCTGCTGTAGTCTCTGCTGTAGTCTCTGCTGTGGTCTCTGCAGTAGTCTCTGTTGTAGTCTCTGCTGTGGTCTCTGCTGTGGTCTCTGCTGTAGTCTCTGCTGTGGTCTCTGCTGTAGTCTCTGTTGTAGTCTCTGCTGTGGTCTCTACTGTAGTCTCTGTTGTAGTCTCTGCTGTGGTCTCTGCTGCAGTCTCTGATGTGGTCTCTGCTGTGGTCTCTGCTGTAGTCTCTGTTGTATTCGCTGCTGTGGTCTCTACTGTAGTCTCTACTCTTGATTTGGTCATACAGGGAGTGTGTCTGAAATTGCATCCTATTCCCTGTAGTACGTTTGACGAGAGGCATGTGGGCCCTCGTAGTGCACTATAAAGGAGATTAGGGGGCCATTTGGGACACATCCAGGGATTCAAACAGCATTAATGACATAGAGAAGAACCAGAGTGTTGTTATGGTAGGTGCTACATACTGTATATGTAATGTTGGTGATGTGCTGCTTTACCTCTGTCTATATGCACGCTGACGTCCTGTATGACTGCTTTACCTCTGTCTACATGACATCCTGAATGACTGCTTGACCTCTGTCTACATGATGTCCTGTGTTACTGTTTTACCTCTGTCTACATGATGTCCTGTGTTACTGCTTTAGCTCTGCCTACATGATGTCCTGTATGACTGCTTTACATCTGTCTACATGATGTCCTGTATGACTGCTTTACCTCTGCCTACATGATGTCCTGTATGACTGCTTTACCTCTGCCTACATGATGTCCTGTGTTACTGCTTTACCTCTGCCTACATGATGTCCTGTATGACTGCTTTACCTCTGCCTACATGATGTCCTGTATGACTGCTTTACCTCTGCCTACATGATGTCCTGTATGACTGCTTTACCTCTGCCTACATGATGTCCTGTGTTACTGCTTTACCTCTGCCTACATGATGTCCTGTATGACTGCTTTACCTCTGCCTACATGATGTCCTGTATGACTGCTTTACCTCTGTCTACATGATGTCCTGTGTTACTGCTTTACCTCTGTCTACATGATGTCCTGTATGACTGCTTTACCTCTGTCTACATGATGTCCTGTGTTACTGTTTTACATCTGTCTACATGATGTCCTGTGTTACTGTTTTACCTCTGTCTACATGATGTCCTGTGTTACTGCTTTACCTCTGTCTACATGATGTCCTGTATGACTGCTTTACCTCTGTCTACATGATGTCCTGTGTTACTGTTTTTTACCTCTGTCTACATGATGTCCTGTGTTACTGCTTTACCTCTGTCTACATGATGTCCTGTGTTACTGCTTTACCTCTGTCTACATGATGTCCTGTGTTACTGCTTTACCTCTGTCTACATGATGTCCTGTATGACTGCTTTACCTCTGCCTACATGATGTCCTGTATGACTGCTTTACCTCTGTCTACATGATGTCCTGTGTTACTGTTTTACCTCTGTCTACATGATGTCCTGTGTTACTGCTTTACATCTGTCTACATGATGTCCTGTGTTACTGTTTTACCTCTGTCTACATGATGTTCTGTGTTACTGCTTTACCTCTGTCTACATGATGTCCTGTATGACTGCTTTACCTCTGTCTACATGATGTCCTGTGTTACTGTTTTACCTCTGTCTACATGATGTCCTGTGTTACTGCTTTACATCTGTCTACATGACATCCTGTATGACTGCTTTACCTCTGCCTACATGATGTCCTGTATGACTGCTTTACCTCTGCCTACATGATGTCCTGTATGACTGCTTTACCTCTGCCTACATGATGTCCTGTGTTACTGCTTTACCTCTGTCTACATGATGTCCTGTGTTACTGCTTTACATCTGTCTACATGATGTCCTGTGTTACTGTTTTACCTCTGTCTACATGATGTCCTGTGTTACTGCTTTACCTCTGTCTACATGATGTCCTGTATGACTGCTTTACCTCTGTCTACATGATGTCCTGTGTTACTGTTTTTTACCTCTGTCTACATGATGTCCTGTGTTACTGCTTTACCTCTGTCTACATGATGTCCTGTGTTACTGCTTTACCTCTGTCTACATGATGTCCTGTGTTACTGTTTTACATCTGTCTACATGATGTCCTGTGTTACTGCTTTACCTCTGTCTACATGATGTCCTGTATGCCATAATAAATCCCAGGGCTCTGGTCAAATGAAATGCACTACATAGGGAATAGGTTGCCATTTGGGACACATCCTGTGTGTCTCTGGGAAGGCCCTGTCACTGAGCCCCGTGAGGCCCCAGGATGATGTCCATCACACGCTGGAATGTTGTAGGGGCAGCAGGTAGCCTAGTGGTTAAGAGCGTTGGGCCAGTCACCAAAATGTTGCTGGTTTGAATCCCTGAGCCGAAGAGGAGAAACATCTGCCCATGTGCCCTTGAGCAAGGGACTTAACCCTAATTGGTCTTGATAAGAGGGTTTACATGTTTAAGGATCTGTGATGTACACTCCTAATGAAGCTGAGAGCTGTAATCATACAGATCCTGGGTCAGTCAGTAAGGGTATCTCCAGGGTGGGGGTTTCCTTCCCCAGCTCCCCACTGGAATGGGTTTCATTGGATTAGCTGTGCTTGTGCAGTAGGTTACACCAACACTACTGTATAACAGAACAAACCAGCTTTATCAGGACTATAGCTTGAGGCACACCTGAGCATTGTAAAAATTGTCCACGTTTTCAACTACAGTCTTATTTCTCAATGACCCAGATGTTTTTAGTCAGATTCAGGAGGCATGGTCACAGAAATCTGGAAACACTGGACAGTTATTTTAGGGTATATAAAACTCCAATGTAATATCCTTACTGGTATGCAGTAAGGTCAGAGAAGCAGTGAGTCACTGTAGTTCAATTAGTTCGCTGGCTCATTCACATCAAACGTCATCCTGTGGCCAGGGAATTACAGTAGACTACATGCAGAGTTGACATTTGGTATAGTTATTTTAAGAACTTTGAATTTAACAATCATTTTGGGAATTTCCCCGGCAAGCCATGACCCATCTCAGTATGACATGGAAATTACATTTTAAGTGCTTGTTAATCACTTCTTATTACTCTCACCAAGACCAAGTTACCTGGTGAAACACATGGATGTAAAAGCCCTGTAGGCTTATACCAATGGAAATAAATCAGTCACATGTGGGCACATTACATTACATAGTGTGAGATTCTTTGGGAGAAATTATTGAGACATTTCCAGTACTTTCTTCTCATAAATATCCCCCTGCCCCTTCCCATATTCTGTGGCTCATATCTTCAGACGGCGCTAGGAAACACTAAATAACTCATTGAAGTCAGTGCAACTGTGCCCACGCCTGGCCCCAACATGGCTACATAGTGAAAACCAGCTGATTAGCATGCCTTCTACAGTATCTCTAGTACTCCTCATCACCTTGATCAAAACAGCCGGGTTACTACAGCAGGGCCCCACTTATGACCAATCAGAATCCACTTCCACCAATCAGAGCAAATCAGAAACCAATTAGGACAGAGCACGGAGCACTTAATGTTAATTTGCTAAATGAATGCCTCCATGTTGTAGACTAAAGATAAGTCATTTAGCATTGATTGGGAAACTGACATTTGTACCCTCTTTAATCCAATTTAACTCAGAGAGTACAAGCCCTATTTGATTAAATCCAGTAACTGGGTTACTGAGATAAAGTTAGGACATTTTTAATGCAGGACTGCACATAGTGCACCAGAACCTAGTGGGTTATAGTTAAACTGATACTTGGACTCGTGACACATGGACATAAACACACACAATCTCACACACATCACAGGGGTCAAGGGAAAAGAGCACAGAGTAATCTCTAGCTTTGGAAGTTGTCAGGTCAGACTGACTGGAAGGGAGATGGAGAGAGGAAGACATTAGTCTCATGTTGCTACAGATGGGACGGCCTTTCTGCAGAGGGTAGATAAGCCTCACCTGAAAGTGGCAGACACAACAGCAGCTGGAGGCCTAGATGATATGGCTCATAGACAGATGGAGTGTTGCCGTATCACGGCTACAACTGAGCCGTCTATACAGGGAGAGACAAACAGCGTTCAGCTGCAGAACTTTAGTATATTGCTATAGTAGCATGGTTTAGAAGGGGTGAGAGAGATAGAGAGGTTGTGTGTGTGTGTGTGTGTGTGTGTGTGTGTGTGTGTGTGTGTGTGTGTGTGTGTGTGTGTGTGTGTGTGTGTGTGTGTGTGTGTGTGTGTGTGTGTGTGTGTGTGTGTGTGGCCTAAGAGCTAGGAGACAGCAGCAGTGTTGTTACACACCATGAACACACGTTGCCATGGCAAAACATGTGAAGCAATAACAGGGCAGGATTAGTTTGACCTCTAAAACATGCCTGCATTATGTATAGGCTCTGGGCAGTATATGTCCTTTAGATAGAATGGAGAGTTGAACGTGTTTCAGCTGCATTACCAGCAAAACACTGGCCCTTCTCAAGACAATCTCTCCCATTCAGACCACAGGAGGCTGGTGTCACCTTACAGATTTCTTTCAATTGCTAACAAGCATCGGTCAATACTGAAGCCACTTTCTCAAACCACTTCACACAGTCTGCCTTACCAACAAAACACTTCACACAGTCTGCCTTACCAACAAACCACTTCACACAGTCTGCATTACCAGCAAAACACTTCACACAGTCTGCATTACCAGCAAAACACTTCACACAGTCTGCATTACCAGCAAAACACTTCACACAGTCTGCATTACCAGCAAAACACTTCACACAGTCTGTCTTACCAACAAAACACTTCACACAGTCTGCCTTACCAACAAACCACTTCACACATTCTGCATTACCAGCAAAACACTTCACACAGTCTGCCTTACCAACAAAACACTTCACACAGTCTGCATTACCAACAAAACACTTCACACAGTCTGCATTACCAGCAAAACACTTCACACAGTCTGCATTACCAACAAAACACTTCACACAGTCTGCCTTACCAACAAAACACTTCACACAGTCTGCATTACCAACAAAACACTTCACACAGTCTGCATTACCAGCAAAACACTTCACACAGTCTGCCTTACCAACAAAACACTTCACACAGTCTTCCTTACCAACAAAACACTTCACACAGTCTTCCTTACCAACAAAACACTTCACACAGTCTTCCTTACCAACAAAACACTTCACACAGTCTTCCTTACCAACAAAACACTTCACACAGACATAAATCATGAACTTTTCTCTTTGAAGTTTGAATGATTTTTCACATGAATCAGTATTTAATTATAGAATAAGAATAACACCTTTTCACTTTATTGACTGTACTAAAGTAATGTATATGTAACAAGAATGAATCAGAAACAAAGCCATTTGCTTCAATAGCCTGTATTTTTTCTATATCTTTGCATATAGTAATTTACTTGTAAAAAAATGAAAAGTTGAAACAAAAAAACAAATTCCTAAAATTCCAGTGCTGCAATAAAACCATCAACATGTATAGTATAAATCACTCATACTGTACAGTACTGTGAGGGTTCTAGTTCTCATCAACATGTATAGTATAATCACTCATACTGTACAGTACTGTGAGGGTTCTAGTTCTCATCAACATGTATAGTATAATCACTCATACTGTACAGTACTGTGAGGGTTCTAGTTCTCATCAACATGTATAGTATAAATCACTCATACTGTACAGTACTGTGAGGGTTCTAGTTCTCATCAACATGTATAGTATAAATCACTCATACTGTACAGTACTGTGAGGGTTCTAGTTCTCATCAACATGTATAGTATAAATCACTCATACTGTACAGTACTGTGAGGGTTCTAGTTCTCATCAACATGTATAGTATAATCACTCATACTGTACAGTACTGTGAGGGTTCTAGTTCTCATCAACATGTATAGTATAAATCACTCATACTGTACAGTACTGTGAGGGTTCTAGTTCTCATCAACATGTATAGTATAATCACTCATACTGTACAGTACTGTGAGGGTTCTAGTTCTCATCAACATGTATAGTATAATCACTCATACTGTACAGTACTGTGAGGGTTCTAGTTCTCATCAACATGTATAGTATAAATCACTCATACTGTACAGTACTGTGAGGGTTCTAGTTCTCATCAACATGTAATGTCGAATCCAACCCTGGCAGTCTTCAGGAGAAGTGTCTCCACACCCTGTTAGTCTTCAGGAGAAGTGTCTCCACACCCTGTGAGTCTTCAGGAGAAGTGTCTCCACACCCTGGCAGTCTTCAGGAGAAGTGTCTCCACACCCTGGGAGTCTTCAGGAGAAGTCTCTCCACACCATGGCAGTTGTCAGGAGAAGTGTCTCCACACCCTGGGAGTCTTCAGGAGAAGTGTCTCCACACCCTGTGAGTCTTCAGGAGAAGGGTCTCCACACCCTGACAGTCCCAGGAGAAGTGTCTCCACACCCTGGCAGTCTTCAGGAGAAGTGTCTCCACACCCTGACAGTCTTCAGGAGAAGTGTCTCCACACCCTGGCAGTCTTCAGGAGAAGTGTCTCCACACCATGGCAGTTGTCAGGAGAAGGGTCTCCACACCCTGACAGTCCCAGGAGAAGTGTCTCCACACCCTGACAGTCCCAGGAGAAGTGTCTCCACACCCTGGGAGTCTTCAGGAGAAGTGTCTATACACCCTGGCAGTCTTCAGGAGAAGGGTCTCCACACCCTGACAGTCTTCAGGAGAAGTGTCTCCACACCCTGACAGTCCCAGGAGAAGTGTCTCCACACCCTGACAGTCTTCAGGAGAAGTGTCTCCACACCCTGGCAGTCTTCAGGAGAAGTGTCTCCACACCCTGACAGTCTTCAGGAGAAGTGTCTCCACACCCTGACAGTCCCAGGAGAAGTCTCTCCACACCCTGACAGTCTTCAGGAGAAGTGTCTCCACACCCTGGCAGTCTCAGGAGAAGTGTCTCCACACCCTGGCAGTCTTCAGGAGAAGTGTCTATACACCCTGGCAGTCTCAGGAGAAGTGTCTCCACACCCTGACAGTCTTCAGGAGAAGTCTCTTCACACCCTGGCAGTCTCAGGAGAAGTGTCTCCACACCCTGGCAGTCTTCAGGAGAAGTGTCTATACACCCTGGCAGTCTCAGGAGAAGTGTCTCCACACCCTGGCAGTCTTCAGGAGAAGTGTCTCCACACCCCGGCAGTCTCAGGAGAAATGTCTCTACACCCTGGCAGTCTCAGGAGAAGTGTCTCCACACACTGGCAGTCTCAGGAGAAGTGTCTATACACCCTGGCAGTCTCAGGAGATGTCTCTCCACACACTGGCAGTCTCAGGAGAAGTGTCTCCACACCCTGGGAGTCTTCAGGAGAAGTGTCTCCACACCCTGGCAGTCTCAGGAGAAGTCTCTCCACACCCTGGCAGTCTCAGGAGATGTCTCTCCACACCCTGGCAGTCTCAGGAGAAGTGTCTCCACACCCTGCATTCATTGCATCCAGTAAGGACATCTGGTCATGTCGATGGTGGTCATAAACCTTCCACCTCCCTGCAGAGAAAAAGTATGGAGGCAGGAATAGTGCTGACATCCTGGGATGTGCAGCAAACCAGTCTGTGACTGCAGCAGAGTGGTTGAATGCCACATTATTCCACACGACAACGAGGGTAGGGGGGTTTCTTGCCCCTCTCTCCTCCGCTGGTACAAGTCCATTGTGCAGAGTGGTTGAATGCCACATTATTCCACACGACAACGAGGGTAGGAGAGTTTCTTGCCCCTCTCTCCTCCGCTGGTACAAGTCCATTATGCAGAGTGGTTGAATGCCACATTATTCCACACGACAACGAGGGTAGGAGAGTTCCACACGACAACGAGGGTCTTGCCCCTCTCTCCTCCGCTGGTACAAGTCTTGCCCCTCTCTCCTCCGCTGGTACAAGTCCATTATGCAGGTCATCCAGAAAATAAATTAGCCTCTCTGTTGTAGGGGCCAATGAGTGGTTTGTGTGACAGCAAACCATCATTGGACAGTGCTGCACACATTGTGATGTTAGCTCCTCTCTTGCCGGTGACATTCACGGTTGCTCTCTGTCCAATCACATTTCTTCCCCTGCGGCGTGTTTTTGCCAGGTTGAATCCAGGTTCATCCACAAAGATGAATGTATGTGCAGTTTGCCTGGCTTTCATCTCCATTACTCTCTAAAATACAGTAAATCCACAGTTTTACACTACTTTACATTATGCATAGCTGCGTATGAACCTGTTTGGTTATTGAACAGACATCTTACCTGGACATATTGATACCAGTGTTCTTTCACACGTTCACTGTTTCACTCAAAGGGTACAGTGCTTCATCCTTATTTTATGTTTCTCTGGGACTCTAGCAATTGTCGTTGTGCTGACCATATTCACATTCCCAAAAGTGGTATTGTCTGCCAGCACTCTGTCCCAAATTTCCCGCAGTTTTATTGTATTGTTGCCAATTACCATGTCAACAATGGCAATTTCCTGCGCATCTGATAATACTCTGCCTCTCCCTCCTGTGGGAGGCAACCTTTGTATCCTACTGAAAAACACAAAGATAATCAATATATTTCAAAATGTCAGTACATGTAAAAATGTGAAAATACTGTACTGCACTGTAATATGTAGTTCAATTATCATTGAAGGATGCACATTTCACCTGTTGTTTTGCCGGGAAATGTATACTAATGATGCAAAGGTTGCATCTCAAGGAGAGATCATGGTTTACAAAATGGTCAATAATTGTGGCTGTTATCTCATCAGAGACCACCACTCCTGGTCTTCCTGCCCTTTGTCCTCCACACATTCTCCTTCTCCCTGACACTCTTCTATCCCCACCAACCTGTCTTCCTCTCCCTGCCACTCTTCTCTCCCCAACAACCTGTCTTCCTTGATCCATGTTTCCAAATTAAATCATTCCCAAGCCGTCCTCTTTTGTCTGTTTGGTAACAAGACTAAAAACAGGACACTTGGGTCGGCTTTCAGCTGAAATTGCAGTCAGCTGTGTTTTGAATTATAAAATATTCTGCTGAGATTTTCTATATGCTTCAATCTGGTTACTGCAGAAATGCAAAGCATTTGCCATCATTCTGTTTTGAATGTGTTTTTAACAGTTTTGGAAACAGTGTGTTTGCATTTGAAAACATGTGCTGCAAATATATAGTTTTGCAGGTGGTGTATGAATGAGAAATTAATGTATGAATGAGTATGAATGAGAAAAGAGTTCATGGATTTCAGAGAATGTGGTCATTTGTAACGATGTGCGCTGAGAGTCAGGAAGCAAGTTGAGGGAGTGAGTGTTTTAACAAATAAACACAACATAATACAAAACAAGAAACACGAACAACGCACAGACATGAAACAAACAGAAACAATAACGCCTGGGGAAGGAACCAAAAGGACTGACATATAGGGAAGGTAATCAGGGAAGTGACGGAGTCTAGGTGAGTCTGATGACGCGCAGGTGCGCATAACGATGGTGACAGGTGTGGTGACAGGTGTGCGCCATACCCAGCAGCCTGATGCCCTAGAGGCCGGAGAGGGAGCACACATGACATCATTGAATGCATTTTGTGTGACGCAATGAAAAATGATTCACAATTTGGTCCACATACATTTCTGTTTCGCTGACTGTGTGAAGAGTTTTGACAATGCATGTTAGTTTAACAGTTTAACTTTAATCCGTCCCCTCGCCCCTACCCCGGCCGCGGCGCGCACCACCGCTAACTAGCTAGCCATTTCACATCGGTTACATTAGCAATTGAAAAAAATAATAATTGGGGAGGACCGGCTCGTTTGATGCCATTCCATTTGCTCTGATGCCATTATTATGAGCCGTCCTCCCCCCAGCAGCCTCTGCTGAATCAGAGGCTGTATTGTTTTGTTGGGCATGCCTACAAAGTCAAATACTAGAGCTTTCACGTTATAGTCTTCATAATGTTGCGCTACAGCTGGAGTGAAGGCTATCTCTATGGCAGACTAGTATAAGAATACAGTCAGGTAACAACTGTAGGGTTACTGTAAATGAGTCTAATGACAGTCTGTTAAGTGACTCAGAGTGCGACTGGCTGCAACTACAGTGAGGTTTCAAAGGCAAAGAGATGATGATGAATGATTTTCTGTCCGTCCTCCATTTCCCTTTCATCAATCTGTAGAATCACATTGTCAATATACTATATCTTACTAGGACACACGCAGTAGACAATTCTACAGGGGTTTTGCTGAGAGAGGTATCAATTCACAGACATTGGATGATCTAATTTTGCATCAGTTATCAACACTTCTTAATTGGGAAATGAATTAGGTCTACTTTGACCATTCCTTTTTAACGACTTGTCCAAATGAATCAAGAACATGTACTTGTAAGAGGAGGATACATCCATTGAAATACTGATGTGATATAGTGACCTCTTGTGGTCATACGGGGCTCTCACTGGGTTGTTGTCTGCTTGAGTTAGATCAACGTCTCACCATTTGTGGCCTACTTCTTTGGAATACTTAATATTTCAAGATATTTTCACTTAGTCTGACTGAAAAAGCAATGCAATCAAACTAGTTAAGCATAATGACTAGACATCATTATCTGATATAGGTTTAGTTTGTCTTTCATATTTTATATATTTACATACATTACATACACATTTAAATATATGCTTTTTTTTAAAGAAAAAAGACATACAAGTTGATTAGAGATTTCACCTCCTGTGGAAATCGTTCACTTCTGCTGCATAAAAGTCACTGTGTCGCCATGGAGAGATGACTTCCTTTTGGAAGAGAAAGCGGTCCAGCCGATGGTCAAATAAAGAAATAAAAGCCTGTCATTGTGCAATACCTTGGGATGACAAAAGAGTTTGCTACATGTACTTCCCTAATGAAATAGCATGCAGTATGGGTGCATCTCATACTGAAGTGGCTTCCTTTCCTTTCCTCCTTTCCTTCATCCCTACTAGGCACACACTGGTTGAATCAACGCTGTTTCCATGTCATTTCAATGAACCAAAGTGGAATAGATGTTGAATTGACTGTCCAGTGGGTCTGCACATATGTCGTTGGATAGAGTTGGACAGGTTAAAGCAAATACCTGATGAAGGTAATCACCATGTTGCTTTCACCTTTGCTTTATTTTCAGATCAGTGCAGATGAGGAAGTTGAGAAGAAAAGAGGAAGCAGCATTAGACTATTGAGATGCACCCTCACTCACAGGGGTCGTGGTGGAAACCACATGTCCTGGTCTCTAGTCTATATAACTCAGCACATCACTCTCCCCCTTCCACTTTTCACTCTCTCTCTGTCTCTCTCTCACACACACACACACACACACAAACTCAATCATCATTTCACCATGGGCAACTTTGCTGCCAACGAGGGACTTTCGGTCTTTGTCATTGTAAGTCTGCCAAATTCAATTCTATAATTACTCCACATTTCTGTTTTGGGGTGTAATGTCCTACTGATCTAACCAGGTGAATTGGGTCTGTTTTAGCTGGTATGGCTGGGAATCAACGCTTACCTGTTTGTCCAGTTCTACATGAACTTCCTGACTGAGAGATGGTTCTACACACGGGTCCTTCTCGGGGTAAGTTTGAGAACCAAAGTCCTTTTCTATTGAACAAATGATTGAAGAAATGGAGGTCAGTTTAAGATGTCATACTCTGCTCTTAGTGTATTAGACATCTCGGCAACCCAGAACGAAATATGGAGTGCTGTTGTCATCTGTCAGCAGGTCCTGCTGTATTACATATTTAGCACGTAGACCTTAATTCTTATTTGATTTTATATTTACATGTATATTGTACAGTTAGTAGGTCATTCATATTGAATATGTGTAGTCCATATTATGCCTTAACCCCTCTTGTCTGACAGAGATTGAAACAAAAGAGGAATCACAAGTTGATGTGATATCTTTACTCTGTGGTTACAGCTGTGTATATGACTGACTACGTGTTCCTCACAGGATGCCCAGGTGGCTAAACTAAAAGTAGCAATGACCAGAAGTGAAACTGAGTCTGCACTTTACTCTACGCCCCTCTCACTCCTGCTCAGTCCCCGAGGGCCCCTCTCACTCCTGCCCAGTCCCTGAGGGCCCCTCTCAATTGAAACCAGTAACCAGAAGTAAAAAAACAGATTCAAACTGTAAAAATGGTGTTGTTCGACTAATTATTCCCACTTCCTCTCCCTCTCTATCTAACCCTACTATCACTCCCCTCAGGATGCCCTCTCCTGGGCCAGGGCTCCTGCAGCCTGTCTCAACTTTAACTGTATGCTTATTCTGCTGCCAGTCTGCCGGAACCTTCTGTCCTTCCTGCGCGGCTCCATTCAGGTAACACAGACACACCCGACCCTATTTCATTCAAATGTGTATGGGTAGTCATCTATAAATAATAGCTGTATCACATTTTTTCAAACTTTTCCTACACGTTCAGTGTTGCAGTCGCACAGCTGCTCGACAACTGGACAGAAACATCACCTTTCATAAGCTGGTAGCTTACATGATAGCATTTCACACAGGTACCCTACTCACTCACTTAGTTTGCTTTACATTTGCCTTTGATCGTCTTCATTCGTTTTCATTGTTCATCAAACAGATGTCTCTGTACAGATTGTAATCTTCACTTTGCCTTTGTCCTTGCCTAGCGGTCCACATCATCGCCCACCTGTTTAACTTTGAGTGGTTCATGGGAGCCCAGCTGTACAGGAACAGCAGCTCTCTGCCCTTTGTGCTGTCCCAGATTGGCACCGGAGACAATGCCTCCTACCTAAACCCCATCAGGACTGACCAGACCGTGAGTATTCTATTAGCTACAGATTTTCATTGTTCATTATGTCTATGACTACCTAGGACACTGTGTTCATTACGTTTATAACTGCCTAGGACACTGTGTTCATTACGTTTATATCTGCCTAGGACACTGTGTTCATTACGTTTATAAATGTCTAGGACACTGTGTTCATTATGTCTATGACTACCTAGGACACTGTGTTCATTACGTTTATAAATGTCTAGGACACTGTGTTAATTATGTCTATGACTACCTAGGACACATTGTTCATTATGTCTATGACTGCTTAGGACACTGTGTTCATTATGTTTATAACTGCCTAGGACACTGTGTTCATTATGTTTATAACTGCCTAGGACACTGTGTTCATTATGTTTATAACTGCCTAGGACACTGTGTTCATTATGTTTATAACTGCCTAGGACACATTGTTCATTATGTTTATAACTGCCTAGGACACTGTGTTCATTATGTTTATAACTGCCTAGGACACTGTGTTCATTATGTTTATAACTGCCTAGGACACTGTGGTCATTATGTTTATAACTGCCTAGGACACTGTGTTCATTATGTTTAAGACTGCCTAGGACACTGTGTTCATTATGTTTATAACTGCCTAGGACACTGTGTTCATTATGTTTATAACTGCCTAGGACACTGTGTTCATTATGTTTAAGACTGCCTAGGACACTGTGTTCATTATGTTTAAGACTGCCTAGGACACTGTGTTCAGTATGTTTATAACTGTCTAGGACACTGTGTTCATTATGTTTATGACTGCCTAGGACACTGTGTTCATTATGTTTATAACTGCCTAGGACACTGTGTTCATTATGTTTATAACTGCCGAGGACACTGTGTTCATTATGTTTAGAACTGCCTAGGACACTGTGTTCATTATGTTTATAACTGCCGAGGACACTGTGTTCATTATGTTTATAACTGTCTAGGACACTGTGTTCATTATGTTTATAACTGTCTAGGACACTGTGTTCATTATGTTTAAGACTGCCTAGGACACTGTGTTCATTATGTTTATAACTGCCTAGGACACTGTGTTCATTATGTTTATAACTGCCGAGGACACTGTGTTCATTATGTTTATAACTGCCTAGGACACTGTGTTCATTATGTTTATAACTGCCTAGGACACTGTGTTCATTATGTTTATAACTGCCTAGGACACTGTGTTCATTATGTTTATAACTGCCTAGGACACTGTGTTCATTATGTTTATGACTGCCTAGGACACGTTCTAATGTCTTATGTAGTGCTATAAAGGCTTTAGGAATGCATAACGTGTTACAGAGTATTCTGTATTTAATGTAGCTATGTCAAGAGGTCAGTTCTGACCAAGGACAGAATGTTGACAATTGATAGCAGATTATGACAGAGAGGAATCCCCCAGCATAGAAATAGAATGAATAGAATGATAATGTATTTCTATGTTCCTCAGCCCATAACACACTATGACTCCTTCATTACTCATTGGCTGCCTCCTCTGAACAGAGAAATATAATATATGAATAAAACAGATAGTAAAATGGTCAGCAAATGTCCCACTTTTTGTAATATTAAAGCAAGTTCATTATGCTGAGTCAGAAGGAAGCATTTCTGAACATTACCGACTTCCCTAAATAGGTTGAGCAGATAGTCCCAAACACAGCCTCCACACTCCCTCCGAGGCAACAACATGACTGCATTACTCTGAAATCCCTCTTCTCTGATTGGGTCAGAACCCAACCATAGTGATGTTCACTACCATCGCGGGTTTAACGGGCGTGGTCATCACCTTGGCCCTCATCCTCATCATTACATCATCCATGGAGGTCATCCGCAGGTCATACTTCGAGGTTTTCTGGTACACCCATCACCTCTTCATCATCTTCTTCATCGGACTCGTCTTCCACGGCTTCGGGTGAGTCAGTTAAAACTCACAAAAATGTGCACATTCATTGTTTCTCCATAATACCCTGTTTGAGTCAGTTGAACATTTCCTACAGAGACATAACATATTATTAGCCTCATTTTAAGATATTAAAAGGGTTCATACATGCTTATAACAAGTAATAAAAGCATTATACCTGCAGGTAAAGCCCTACCGTTTTATTTGAAATCTCTCTAAAACGGTTTGCCACAGGCGAATTGTCCGAGGGCAGACCGCTACAAGTCTCCTGGAGAACAAGCCATCGCAGTGTGCAGATCAGTTTGAGTCATGGGGAAAGAACGGGACCTTTTGCCCTGAGCCAGAGTTTGCTGGGAACCCTCCTATGGTGAGCTATGACAGCTCCTTCTTTTTTTTTACATGACTTAAGTGTGCTGCTTCTTTTTTGTAAAGAACATTTTCTCTGTCGGTTTCCTCTTCAGACATGGAAGTGGGTGGTGGGGCCTATGATCTTGTATGTGTGTGAGAGACTGGTCCGATTCTACCGCTCCCAACAAAAGGTGGTCATCACCAAGGTCAGTACTGTCCTTCAAGCCAGCTTGTACACTCCCAACAGGCAATTTCTCTAACGGACAATTTCTTTTAGATTTAAAGCCAGTGTGATTGAGACAGTCGTCCTTGTTACACATGATTCTGGCCAAGAACCAGAATCATGCGCTATGCAGTTCACGTCTACTCATCCAACAGTTAGTTGTCTCTTTTGGCCTCCATCTTGTTTTTCTCCCATCCTTCTCCTCTCCAGGTGGTGATGCACCCGTCCAAGACCCTGGAGCTCCAGATGAAGAGGAAGGGCTTCAGGATGGAGGTCGGCCAGTACGTCTTCATGCAGTGTCCCTGCGTCTCCCAGCTGGAGTGGCATCCCTTCACCCTCACCTCCGCCCCCGAGGAGGATCACTTCAGCGTCCACATCCGTATCGTGGGCGACTGGACCCAGGGCCTGTACGAGGCCTGCGGGGGGGACAAGAACGAGACCCAGGAGGCATGGAAACTGCCCAAGTATGTGCTTGAATGCAGAGCTAACATTTTCT
The DNA here is from genome assembly GCF_036934945.1 of Oncorhynchus masou masou. Lineage (NCBI taxonomy): Eukaryota > Metazoa > Chordata > Actinopteri > Salmoniformes > Salmonidae > Oncorhynchus > Oncorhynchus masou. The sequence goes on along the minus strand of NC_088217.1, from coordinate 83,331,290 downwards.
ACGTCCCCGTCCCCTTAACTAATCTTCGGTTAAATATCCATTAGGTTGAATGTCAATTAGGTTTTTGTACTGCTATTTCTGCACTTCATGTCCCTACTTGACATCATAGTGTAGTTAGTGGGCTGTCATTTAGAACATGACGATGGGGTAGTAGTGTTTTCTTTTGACTGTGAAATAACGGTGAGGGGAAGTGCCACAGAGGAATGTGGTTTTCAGCAGTAGTACATTTCAACAATCGCAACATTGTGTAATTGTTTAACCAGAAAGTATCCAGTATATTAGATCCTGTCATGTTTTTACCATATAAATGTAATTAGAAGACTATTAAAATGTTATATGACTGTAACTCTCTCCCTGGATGCAGAATGGCGATAGATGGCCCGTTTGGTACGGCCAGTGAGGACGTGTTCGGCTATGAGGTGGTCATGCTGGTGGGTGCTGGCATCGGGGTCACCCCCTTCGCCTCCGTCCTCAAGTCAGTCTGGTACAAACACATCCAGGAGAACCAGAATGTCTTCACCAAGAAGGTGAGAGAGGGTCTCTGTCTGTCTGGTTTATTGTCTTTCTAAATTGCAGTGTAGGGTACTTCCCCATTTCATTCCACCAATGTTTCAACTAAAATGTTCTTCATTGCATTGTGATTTGCTTTTCTATTTCATTTCATCAAGTGAGAGAAAATCTCACTGCTATGAGTGTAATGTTCATTTATTTTCAACGTTTACATCGTTCTTTTAGGCTGCTCTTTACTTCTTGTTATATGTCCAATTTGTGATTCAAAATTCAAAAGGGCACTCGCACATCTGAGCTATCTTTGTTGCAGGTGCACGGTAACAGTTGAATAAGATGAGGAAAAGGAGAAACCCGCACACTGCTCTTGATAGTATCACTGCTCTTTATTAAGCTTCACGCTGCGGCCTCAAGGCTTTCCTCAGAGCTTTGTTTTGTCCAATATGTGAAATGGACAATCTTTCTTCCATCTCCTCGATGCCAGATCTACTTCTATTGGCTGTGTCCTGAGACCCAGGCGTTTGAGTGGTTTGCTGACCTGCTGCAGTCTCTGGAGGGACAGATGACAGAGAAAGGCATGGTGGACTTCCTCAGCTACAACATCTACCTGACCCGTTGGAAAGAAACCGAGGTCAGCACACCACACTTTTCAGCAGCGGCGCAACTTTGGTTTTAGAAGCGGGGGGGACATCTTTAAAAAATATATATATATCCAGTCGGAAAAAACACTCCAAACAGCCTCCCCGACCACTCGGAGATGTCCTCATGGTCCTAAAGCACACCTTCGCCACATTTTGTATCACATTTCAATGATAAAACTGTGGGGACAAAAATGCAATTTCAGAATGTGGTTCTCCCCCCGTCCACAGAGAAAGTTGTGCCCCTGCTTTTCAGAAGACACACCAATGTACAGATACACAGCACTAACACACACATATTTATGTTGTATGTACAAGGATGAAAGCTAAAAAATCTGCGTTGTCTCAAACTGAATAACTATTGAACATAGATGAGAGTGGGACAATGCATAATCACAAAATTAATCTCAAAAGTGATTTTTTTTTTTACAAAAGGCTGCTCACTTCAGAGTTCACCATGAGGCAGAGAATGACCCTATCACAGGGCTGAAGCAGAAGACTCTGTATGGGAAACCTAACTGGGACAATGAGTTTACTACTATTGGGACAAAGCATCCAGAGTGAGTGCCTTTCAGCCTCTTCTAATCCAAATGACAGCCAACAGAAATGCCATATTCCAGAGAAACACGAGTTAGATGTACTTAGATTGTAAAATGTGTTACATGTATAGTTCACAACTTGTGGACTATTCGTAATTAATGTGTGTGTCCAGGAAAAAAGTAGGAGTGTTCCTGTGCGGTCCCACCCAGCTGGCTGACGTCTTGGAGAAGCAGTGCCTGTCTCACTCTGAGGCTGGTGTCAAGTTCATCTTCAACAAGGAGAACTTCTGAGACCCCAACACCCCTCCAAGAGCACCAATTATTCCTACTTTATCAAAGTTAGCTTTCAATATTGCCCAGACCCAGAGTATCCTCTGGCTTGTAAGCTGTTTCACATTCCTAAACTGTTGTGTTGTTATCCCCAACATAAACAATCAATTATTTTTTTATGGATTCTTTAAACTTAAGTGCCCTTATCTCACACAAGTTTATCAGATCATAGCAACAAAAATGGAAGTAAACTTCACTGTTCTAATGATCATGACCTTCCACACCCCTCCTCAGTGACATTTCACAATAGGTTTCTTGCACTAATCTGTGAAGAAATGACCAAACCTACCCGCATTACCACAGAGGCCAGAACGTTATTCTTGTTCTGCAATACAACATGCAAACACAGAAACTCTAGTGTCAAAACTCTCTAGTTCCACTTCCTCCTGTTTCTGGTGTTGTATTTACAAGTTTGTATAAGCAAAATAACATGCATAAAGTTTACTTCATTTAAAATAATATTTTCTTTTCACTGCACCAGGGATAGTCTACCAGACATTTTGCCTTTGCAGCTTTCTTCAGTGTGTAGGTACAGCAGACGTTTGTCTAAAATGAAAATGAGCAGCAACAAAAACCTGTTTGGGATGTGATATACTAGTTACCCCAGCTGCAGCTTCTCCTGCTGGACTCAATAGCAGCTGATCATGTGATGTAAAATAATGTACATAATAAACACTGCTTTTCCTCACCCTATATCAAGGAAGTGGGACAACAGGACAAATATAAGCACCCACCAAAATGATTATTTATTCATTACAAGTAAAGCCAACATTATAGTTGGAACATTGGTATCGTAAGGTAGCAGCTTTGAAGACAAGCTGTCATAATAGGAAGATTTCAACTGATGCATTTAAAGTCAATGAATAAAGTGTCTTTGGGGTGGACAGCATTTCAGCCCATCCAGAGCATTTCAATAGATGCATTAAATAGGTCAATGGAACGCAGACCGTGGGGATAGAAGGACGCAGGATTGGCACACATTCAACAAATCTGATCTAACATTGTAACGGGCCCAATGTGGTTACTAAAGTTCGATTTGGATATATTTGGCTGTTTTCACTGCATAACATTTAGAAGTTGTCCCTTTTCAGGTTTAGAAGAAGTGTCCGCTAAATGCTAACTCCCATTCCTATAAGCTGGTAGCATAGCTAGCATACAGAAGTCAGTGGTGGTCGTCAGTCGGTTTTTCTTCTAGTATTACATTGTTTTTGATTATTGCATTGTTGGCTTTTGAGTTTGCAATAAAGGCATTTCACTGTACTTGTGCATGTGACATTAAAAATGTGACTCTTGGTGACATGAACATGTCTTGTCAAATATACAAATAACCACATTTTTCTGGAGGGCAATTAGGAGAGTCGGGATCTTTCCTCCACGCATTTCCATTGTTTTGGTCGAGTTCCATTGACCCCTTTACCACATCTATAGCCGTATCGCTGCTTGTCCCATTCAGCATAGAATGTACAGTGAGCTACTGATTACTGAATACCTCCCCTGCAGGATGGGTGAAGCATTGCACCTTCTATAAGCAGTATCAGGGTTGGTCCTGGTCTAGGGGGTTAAGGCCACAGCAAACACACTGACCACACAGTACATGGTGCGGTTCTCCCATTTCACTGTGCAGCTCCCTGAGAGAAAGGAACAGATGGTGCATGAGTCAGTTTGATAAGCAGTGTTTCCTAGGCAGCTGGGGAGGGCTGGTTTAGTGAAGAGACATGTGGTTCCCACCCCAAAGTGCCGCAAGTCATGATGACACCTGTTTTGTTGAATGAAAGAAGATTTGAGATAAACAAGATGGCGGCATACACATTGACGATTACTTCATGGAGTAAAACGATTTTTTTTTAAATAACGGCGCATTTTCTAAATTAAAACACCACCTGCCACTGGACATTTCATAATATACATGTTTGGCTGAATCAAGAATGAAGTATTGCCAACTTAAGGTCGTTCGAAAATTCTCTGTGCTACCAAACAGTACTTAACCTGTAACTCCCAGTAATAGATACCAAAAATATTTAGTTAAATATCATTATCTGGTGTAACTAGGAAACCCTTTGAACTGAGCAGTGGTGGATGTTAGCTTACCATCAGTAACAGTGTCCCAGTAGCAGGAGTTAGCTGTGTGGAGACCTGCACCACTCTTCTGCATGACAGCACAGCTAACTGTAGAGAGAGGAACAGGCAGGGGTCAAATTATGATCATCGTTAACAAAATATCAGTAAGCAATTGTGTTTTTTCACATATTTTTCACCATTGGCACCATACAATAAGTTTGCATGCTGGATTTACAGTAAAAGGAACAAGTCTGTGTTCAATAGGAGATGAAGGCAGCCATACCAATGTACTTGTATGACTTAGTCTGTTTGACCAGCAGGGTGAGGGCTTGCTCCACAATCTTGGCTGTCCACTGGTTCACAGTGTCCTGTCTGTAGCTCTCTTCTCCAATGATGCTCTGAATACACTGCAAGACAGACAGTTTGGACACACACACACACACACACACACACACACACACAGCTGAGAAGGCTGGCCCCTTTAGGCATGTGGGGAGCATGGGACCTGATGTGAACAGTGCTGTATACAGAGTCATGTCTATATTGGGGATATGAGCGTTTGTCTTGAGTAACCAGGGGACAAACAGACTGCGAGACTGGATGCTGTTTCACATGATACCTCACTGTAAATTTACACTAAGTAATAGCTAGCTAAATCTATATTTCAAAACCAATCTTAAATATCTATATTCTCCATTTGGTTATTCAAACGTATTGATGCTGAATCAATAGATAGTTGTTACCTCTTTCACGGAGTTACTGGCCTCTTCAGAGTTGAAAGAGCCCTAGAAACAATGATGAGTCAGAGACTTGCACCTCTTCAACTCATCACACCTTTCACTGCAGTTAGAATGGTCAAAACTCTAGGACTAAAACTGAAATGCAGTAATATCAAGGTAGTTAGGTAAATGCTGTAACGCCGATATCGTCTAGGTAGTTTAAACTTTAAACAATATCTAGCTAGTTGTCTTTTCCACTGTAATTGTTTGGCTATTTGGCTAGCTAACAGGCGTTGTTGTGCCAGCCAGTTAGCTAGCTATCTACATTTTGGATTTCATACTCAAGAGTATAGCAACGAAATAGTTGGTAGCATATTCAGTACCTCTTCCCCAGAAAATTCCTCCATTCTCGCCTTCTTAAAAGTGATAGAAATAACTGTTTTCCAGTGAAAATCTGCTTGATAAATGTTTGAGTTTTCCTGTTTGTCGTCACAGGTGGTTAACGAGTGGAGGGAAGCAGGTCACAACCCCAAGAAATGACCTGAGGTTCTGTGAACACTGCCACCTAGCGGGCGAGCCTTAAAATAACACAGGATTAAAGAGGACGGCGCTTTCCAGCAATCTCGTTGCATTAAAGTGTAAAATGATCAAAGCTTTTACAGAAAGTTGTTTAATTAACTAGTATCCAAATCATGAGATGATTGTCACACCAGAACCAAGTTCAAACGGTTTATGAGACAATGAAAATAACATATCAGAACACACACAAATGTCATATTTCCCTGAAAAACACACATTAAGGTTACATTTAAAGTGCAATTGTGCATTTGGGACATTTCAGTCAGCAATAAATAGTATATCCTCACAGTTTATAACACACAACTACATAATAAAAACACGATCAAAACACATTGTGGTTAATTAAAGACATTTTTGTGCACGTTAAATACAAGTATACACATTTATAATACACGTTTCGTATATGGGAAGTATTGGAATTGAATGTCAATAAATAGGTCACTTTGTGAGAAGTTCGCTAGTGTTCAAAGTGGAGTGGTTGTTTGTTGTGTACAGTCAATGTGCATCCTCTTCAAGGGTTTATTGGCGCTGCCAGTCCAGTTCTCCAACACCCAATGAGTGGCGTCACAGTAGAGTGCAGGTGGTAGAGCGGGCACCTCTCGCACCAGAGTCCGAGGGTACTCTCAGAGGGGGCTGTGCACCACTAGCGCTGGTCTCTGATGGATCTCTGTTCTCCAGCCCTGCAGAGGGACCCTTGGCACTGGCAGGCAGCTCCCCCATGCCGGTGCCCTCTGCTGGGGCTTCCGCACTGTCCTCTGTCTGCTTGGCTTTGGAGGAGGACAGGCGTTTGAACAGCAACAGCTGAGGGCAGTAGAGAGGAGAGAACACAGTGAGATCTGACCTACTCAATCACTGACAATCACATAGCTTTATGAAGTGGTTCTGTTGTTTAGCTTATGCCTCTTTGTTCTAATGACTTTCTGTCATACCTTTCTGTTGGTCCTTGGTTGGTTCTCTGTTGTTTGATTCTGCAGCTGAGTGCTGGATGCAGAGCTCTCCTCTGTCGGAGCCAAAGGACTGGGCTGACCTGAGTCCTCTGCAACAGACACAACAGACACTTCATGTTAATCCATCCACCCGTAGCACAGAAACAGTAAAGCATTAACCACAAATAGTTCAAGACAAAGTTCACCTGTTTGTCAGACATTTCAGAAAATCTCTTTTATGCTCACCTTTCTGCACACCGTCTGGGAGAGTTTCTTCTTTCACACCCTCTGGTCCCTAGAAAGAGGGAATTCTGTTTTAGAAGTTAACAAACATACAGGTCCTAGATCTGTAGATTAGGGTCATCGGTAGGGTAGCGTACCTGGAGGGGTTCTGCTGTGGACTGGCTCTGACCCTGTAATGATTGTCCCTCCATGTCCTCAGATTTCTCTTTCTCCTCTGCTTTGTTGTCCTCCTCCTCTTCATCCTCCTCCTCCTCTTCTTCAACATCCTTTTGTCCTTCCACCTTTTCAGCTCTTAAATCCTGCAAAAAGGGATGAGAGTGAGTGGGGAAGACTGGTTAAAACAAGCGATAGTAAGTTAGGTAACAGATACAACTTAGTCACAGGGGAGAAACTGCACACTGGCACACACACACACACACGAGGGAGAGTCGGCACTAAAGAGACGTGAGGAAGACTAGAGGTGGGAGCTTCACATTGGATATGGATAGTGGAGTCACAACAGGGAGCTAAGGGATTGCAGACGGGGATAAAGGAAGAAAGGGATCCCACCTGCCACTGGAACAGTTTAATGCAAACAGCACTATGTATTCATGTGTAGAGAATGTGTTCAACACAAATTATATCACACGTGACGGAACTAGGTCTTGATAGTTTTAGAACAACAAATATTTATTTAAACATAAATACAACTATTCTGTAATATTCATTATATCAAACAAATCACGATAAAGAAAAAGTACAAAATCGTTGGAGGGCATGCCGGGAAAATAGTAGCTACTATTAGTAAATTGTCTTTACAGAAGAACAAAGTTAAAACGGGGATTTAAAAAAAGCATTTTAGCATCAAATCTTAACTGCCATGTAAAATGGTAAAGTACTATACAAGGAGATTGAAAGACAAGGCTGTGGACATTCAGTTGATACAGTAAAACAAAATGGAAGTCGTGAATAAAAACAGTGAGACAGTAAAGGCAGTTGATATACAGTAAAACAAAATGGAAGTCGTGAATAAAAACAGTGAGACAGTAAAGGCAGTTGATATACAGTAAAACAAAATGGAAGTCGTGAATAAAAACAGTAGGAGAAAAATCTAAAGTTATACAAAAAGGTATGGGTTGTAAAAAGGCATTAAAATGCTCAATTAAGAGTGTTCCTGAGAGAGGTTGACAGACAGCACTGGTTTGGAACAGAACATTGAGGTACATATCATTTGAGATTGAGGTACTGAGGTAAAACATTGTCCCAGAACATTGTTCCCCTTTCCCTGACCTCTGTTTGGACCCGTTACCTCTGGCCGCAGCATTCTGATGACTCTCCTGGCCTTCATTAGCTTTTCCTTTGTCAACCACCTCTTCTTCCTCCTCCTCCTCCTGTTTACTCTCCTCCTCTCTGGCTTCATTTTCTTCTTTCTCCTCTTCTTTTCCTTCTTCCTCACCTTCACTCTCCTCCTCCTCTCCAGGTTCATCTTCTTCCTCATCTTCACTCTCCTCCTCTCCAGCTTTTTCCTCACCTTCACTCTCCTCCTCCTCTCCAGGTTCATCTTCTTCCTCATCTTCACTCTCCTCCTCTCCAGCTTCTTCCTCACCTTCACTCTCCTCCTCCTCTCCAGGTTCGTCTTCTTCCTCATCTTCACTCTCCTCCTCCTCTCCAGCTTCATCCTCACTCTCCTCCTCCTCTCCGGCTTCTTCATCCTCCTCCTCTTCATTCTTATCCTCTTCTTCCCTCTCCTCTGCAGTACTGCTCTCTTCCTCCTCTGCCTCTGTTTCACTGCCTGCCTCATTCTCATCTTCCTCCTCTACAGATCCAACACTCTCATCCTCTTCCTCACCTTCCTCCTCTTCATCTTCTTCATCCTCCTCTTCATAATAGGATTCCTTACTCTTGCTCTCAGTGTCACTATGCGATACTTCCCCACTCTCTTCCTCCTCCTCTCCCTCTCCTCCCACTGGGCTACTTGTCCCGTCACCCTCCTCCTCTTCCTCCAGTCCACTCTCCTCTTTCTCTGCATCCTCTAACTCACTTTCGTCTCCCTGATCTGCTTCAGTCTTACATGGCTCATCTCCTCCCTCGCTCTCCTCCTCTAATTCAGAGATCCCTCCATCCTCCCCCTCTCCCTTCACCGTGTCATCATCCTCACTGTTTTCATCATCTGTCACCTCATCACGGCTCTTGGCCACTCCTTTTCCACCCCCACTTTCTGCCCTCCTCATTTCAACCCCTCCCTCAATCTCTTCCTCTTCACCCTCACTCTCCTGCTTGGCCGGTGTCTGATCGTTGCTGCTCCCTGTCTCGTCTCCACTCTCCTCCCCTCTCCTCTCCTCCTGTTCTGTTCTCTGTTGTCTGGGGGACCAGAGTAGGACCTGCATTGCTCCTCCTCCACCCCCTGATCAGAGCTCCCCTGGGCAGGGATGATGTTGATGCGGACTGCTGTTCTCTTGCCTCCTGGTTCGGAGGATGCAGATGACTGGCTCCAGGAAGACTGGGCGTCCTCAGCACTCTGTCTGCTGAACCTCTGGGTCCTGCTCTGACTCCGGACTGACTCACTGTCTGAGGGAGAACCAAACTGTCTGGCTGTCACTAGCCCCACACCTGACCCCAGAGAGGACACTCCGGTCAGTAAGCAGGGCAGCAGTGTCTGTTCAGGTGGTTCAGTCTTTGGTTTGCTCTTTTCTCTTTCTGTGTTTTCATTCGTCGTTTTTTGTGGCACTTCAGACACCAGGTCTGGTTCAGTTGTCTTATCCACTGGCAGTGCATCAGTTAGCATAAGGCCTTGTGAATGTCTGCCACTCTATCTATCTGGTGTCCTCCTAACAGCTACATGTTGACTTTTCACCTTTGTATATATAGAGTTGACCTTTAAGAGAGTATTTTTGACCTCTGCACTTTGACTGTGCCCTTTATTTGGATTGCCTTAGAATCCACGACAAATCTCTCCCTCACTTTTCTCTCAACTGCTAACAGTTGTTTTTTCTGTGTGGACGGACAGGGTTTGGATTTGGCCTTGCTAATGTCCCCTATGCTGGAGGGCTTGGCAGGGCCAGCCTTCGGCTCAGCAGGCTTTATCGCCTCCAGAGCCACAACGAGGTTCTCCTTGCCACTGCCTTTGCCCTGGGCAGCCCTGTGGCGCGGTCTCTTCTCTACCACCACAGACCTGTCACTGGAGCTGCTGAGCAGCTCTGTGGGCAGTGCCCCCCGTGGGGTGGGATCCACCCTCCTAGGGGTACAGAGTTCTGGCTGTTCCCCAGCCTTACCATGCCCTTTCACAAGCTTACCCTTCCTCTATCACCAGCGCCAGGAAGCAGAGGATGAAGAAAATATGAAATAGTTAGAGGAAAATAGTAAACATGCAGAGAAAACAGAGTGAAGAACTCAATAGTGCTCAACGCTGAAAGAAAAACACAGACAGATGGTAGATAGTCACTGTAAATGGTACAGGGAAGCAGAATGGCTAGAATGGCTAGCGTCCCTTGTTCAGGAAGATATATTGATAGTGCCGAGTAATTTTGCAAGGAGCTTGCTGGTCGGTGCGCAGAGGCTGCTTGATCATAATAAGAAAACTCCTTAGTTGACAGTTATGCTGTGTGTGCATCTTACCTTCTGTACAGGGGACAACGTCAACGTCTTGTCACTGGGGTCCATTTTCATCACATGAGTCTGCCACAAAGAAGAGACTTTTGTTCAGAACTTGTGATAACTTCTGTATGAAAGCTCCACAGAATGTACAGGACAGAATTGGGTTGGTGACTCACCATGTTGAGGAAGTCCGTGGTGTCTCCCAGATCTTTAACACTCTCGTTGTCCATCATGTTCTCCACAGTGCTGCTGTCTCCCTCATCCCTTCCCTTCTCAGCTGACCTCTTTTCTGCCACCAACAAAATATCACAAGAATCTTTTCACTTCTTAAAAAGAAATATATAGGCTCAAGAGAAGTTAGGAGAAATGTGAAGAACTGCATTGTGATGTGATAATGAAAAAGGGACCATGCTAGCTGTTGAAAATGCAATGCTTCACCAAGGAATATGCGTGTTTTCTAAATAGTTCAACATTCTAAACAGATATGCCTGAAATGTAATGTAATACAAGTTCAGTGTAGATACCCTTCTTGTTAGACCCAGTGCTCCTGTGTTGGTGAATGCCGTTGTGCACCTTTCTGTTGGTTAGCTCCTTGGGGGGCAGACTGGAGGGGATGGTCTGGCTGAATACGGGCAGGGGTGCGGAGGTATTGAGGTGTTCGGACGTCAGGGGGGGCAGGGTCCGGAACATGAGCCCAAACTGCTGCGGGGAACGCTCCTGAAACAGAGAACACAGGGTTAGTTAGCTGTGTTAGCTTAGCTAGCTTACTTATATCCACTACTTGTTAGGCCCATGATTAGGCTCCATGTTGTTATTCATCTCCACTACTTGTTAGGCCCATGATTAGGCTCCATGTTGTTATTCATCTCCACTACCTGTTAGGCCCATGATTAGGCTCCATGTTGTTACTTATATCCCCTACCTGTTAGGCCCATGATTAGGCTCCATGTTGTTACTTATATCCCCTACCTGTTAGGCCCATGATTAGGCTCCATGTTGTTACTTATATCCCCTACCTGTTAGGCCCATGATTAGGCTCCATGTTGTTACTTATATCCCCTACTTGTTAGGCCCATGATTAGGCTCCATGTTGTTACTTATATGCACTACCTGTTAGGCCCATGATTAGGCTCCATGTTGTTACTTATATCCCCTACCTGTTAGGCCCATGATTAGGCTCCATGTTGTTATTCATCTCCACTACCTGTTAGGCCCATGATTAGGCTCCATGTTGTTACTTATATCTCCTACCTGTTAGGCCCATGATTAGGCTCCATGTTGTTACTTATATCCCCTACCTGTTAGGCCCATGATTAGGCTCCATGTTGTTATTCATCTCCACTACTTGTTAGGCCCATGATTAGGCTCCATGTTGTTATTCATCTCCACTACCTGTTAGGCCCATGATTAGGCTCCATGTTGTTACTTATATCCCCTACCTGTTAGGCCCATGATTAGGCTCCATGTTGTTACTTATATCCCCTACCTGTTAGGCCCATGATTAGGCTCCATGTTGTTACTTATATCCCCTACCTGTTAGGCCCATGATTAGGCTCCATGTTGTTACTTATATCCCCTACCTGTTAGGCCCATGATTAGGCTCCATGTTGTTATTCATCTCCACTACCTGTTAGGTCCATGATTAGGCTCCATGTTGTTACTTATATCCCCTACCTGTTAGGCCCATGATTAGGCTCCATGTTGTTACTTATATCCCCTACCTGTTAGGCCCATGATTAGGCTCCATGTTGTTACTTATATCCACTACCTGTTAGGCCCATGATTAGGCTCCATGTTGTTACTTATATCCCCTACCTGTTAGGCCCATGATTAGACTCCATGTTGTTACTTATATCCCCTACCTGTTAGGCCCATGATTAGGCTCCATGTTGTTACTTATATCCACTACTTGTTAGGCCCATGATTAGGCTCCATGTTGTTACTTGCTCCATGTTTTTACTTATATCCCCTACCTGTTAGGCCCATGATTAGGCTCCATGTTGTTACTTATATCCCCTACCTGTTAGGCCCATGATTAGGCTCCATGTTGTTACTTATATCCATTACCTGTTAGGCCCATGATTAGGCTCCATGTTGTTACTTATATCCATTACCTGTTAGGCCCATGATTAGGCTCCATGTTGTTACTTATATCCCCTACCTGTTAGGCCCATGATTAGGCTCCATGTTGTTACTTATATCCACTACTTGTTAGGCCCATGATTAGGCTCCATGTTGTTATTCATCTCCACTACTTGTTAGGCCCATGATTAGGCTCCATGTTGTTATTCATCTCCACTACTTGTTAGGCCCATGATTAGGCTCCATGTTGTTACTTATATCCCCTACCTGTTAGGCCCATGATTAGGCTCCATGTTGTTACTTATATCCACTACTTGTTAGGCCCATGATTAGGCTCCATGTTGTTACTTATATCCCCTACCTGTTAGGCCCATGATTAGGCTCCATGTTGTTACTTATATCCACTACTTGTTAGGCCCATGATTAGGCTCCATGTTGTTACTTATATCCCCTACCTGTTAGGCCCATGATTAGGCTCCATGTTGTTACTTATATCCACTACTTGTTAGGCCCATGATTAGGCTCCATGTTGTTACTTATATCCCCTACCTGTTAGGCCCATGATTAGGCTCCATGTTGTTACTTATATCCACTACCTGTTAGGCCCATAATTAGGCTCCTTGTTGACAGTGCTAAAAGGTGAAGGACGTCTAGTTAGGGATCTCCTTAGAGAACCAGGCCGCTAACATTAAAACAAACACTGACTCAAAAGTTTCAGACAACAATCTGAGGAACTAGACCGCAACATCCAGGGACATGTGGCGGTTCAGGGACTGGATGTTGAGACTCCCAACACTCCCACTTTTACATGTGTGGACCCCCAGGCCAGTACCCAGTACCCACCCTCTCTCTCCTCCTGACCCGGGCAGAGAGGCTATTGTTCAGGGAAGCAGGGGTGGAGGTGAGGGTGTCCCCTAAGAGCTCTGTGTAGGACTTCTCCAGGTAGTCCTCTGTGACATCCTTCTCCTCCAGAGTCACTTCCTGGCAGTTCTTGTCTCTGGGCTTGGCTAGAACCAGCATGTGGCAACCTCCGCATGTCACCTGGAACAAAGACAACATGTAATTGACCTGAATCTTGCACTAGACAAAATTATAAGATAAGACTGGATGTCCAACTATCATCACTTTTTTACAGTTTTACACTTTGCTTGACATCATGAGAAAATCAAAAGAAATCAGCCAAGACCTCAGAAGAAAAAAAATTAAGACCTCCACAAGTCTGGTTCATCCTTGGGAGCAATTTCCAAATGCCTGAAGGTACCACGTTCATCTGTACAAACAATAATATGCAAGTACAAACACCTTGGGACCACGCAGCCGTCATGCATTCTGTCTCCTAGAGATGAACGTACTTTGGTGTGAAAAGTGCAAATCAATCCCAGAACAACAGCAAAAGACCTTGTGAAGATGTTGGAGGAAACAGGTACAAAAGTATCTATATCCACAGTAAAACAAGTCCTATATCGACATAACCTGAAAGGCCACTCAGCAACAAAGAAACCACTGCTCCAAAAACTACATAAAAAAAGACAGACTACGGTTTGCAACTGCACATGGGGACAAAGATCATACTTTTTGGAGAAATGTCCTCTGGTCTGATGAAACAAAAATAGAACTGTTTGGCCATAATGACCATTTATGTTTGGAGGAAATAGGGGGAGGCTTGCAAGCTGAAGAACACCATCCCAACCGTGAAGCATGGGATGGCAGCATCATGTTATGGGGGTACTTTGCTGCAGAAGGGACTGGTGAACTTCACAAAATAGATGGCATCATGAGGAATTTAAAATTATTTGGATATATTGAAGCAACATCTCAAGACATCAGTCAGAACATTAAAGCTTGGTCGCAAATAAGTCTTCCAAACGGACAATGACCCCAAGCATACTTCCAAAGTTATGGCAAAATGGCTTAAGGACAACAATGTCAAGGTATTGGAGTAGCCATCACAAAGCCTTAACCTCAATCCTATAGAACATTTGTGGGCAGAACTGAAAAAGTGTGTGCAATCAAGGAGGCCTACAAACCTGACTCAGTTACACCAGCTCTGTCAGGAGGAATGAGCCAAAATTCACCCACCTTATTGTGGGAAACTTGTGGAAGGCTACCCAAAACGTTTGGCCCACGTTAAACAATTTAAAGGCAATGCTACCAAATACTAATTGAGTGCATGTAAAACCTGAGCCACTGGAAATAAATCACTCTACTATTATTCTGACATTTCACATTCTTAAAATAAAGTGGTGATCCTAACTGACCTAAAACAGGGACTTTTTTACTAGGATTAAATGTCAGCAATTGTGAAAAACTGAGTTTAAATGTATTTGGCTAAGGTGTATGTAAACTTCCGACTTCAACTGTACATACCGCTTGGACGTTGTACTTGAGGAAGCGTGGACAGAGAGTGGGCTTGAATTGATTGGTGAAGTTATCTTCTCCCAGACCCAGCTTCCCATGTCTCCCGTCCCCAAAGGTATAGAGAAGACCATTGTCTGAAACCATGACAACGATGTGTCAGTCAACTTAATAGACGCAAGCAATGTTATCATGGCAAATGGCAATGGAGTCTATCCATAAAATGCTAGTGCCACTGTTGTATAAAAGTTTGCACATTTACAATGTCTTTGTAACATTTTCTGAATTATAACTGTTTTTGGGGTTAAAATTGTCTCCACTAAGCCTGTTTACCTGAGATGACAGCAGTGTGGTTCTCCCCACACATCACCTGTCGTACTCGGCCCTTCCTGAAGTGTTCCACCGCTCTGGGCAGCCTCGCCTCAAAGATGAAGGTCCCCTGGCCCAGCTGACCAAACTGACCCAGGCCAAAGGTGTACAGGTCCTCCTCTAGAGTCAAATCAAACACAGCGCTACATGGTTAACCCACTATCTCCTGATGCTTTGTGCCATGGAGAAAACCCCCAGACAGTTTCATTACGCATATAAAACATAAAAGTAGTACACAAACAGGTACAACAAAATCTTATAACAATGTGCAATTAGACTTTACACGACCTAACTTCACTATTTGGATACATACGAGCATTTTAAGGACACTTTCAAAGTGGGACCAAAACCTGTTCATGGGACATGCTGAAAGCCACAGCCTTGTGAGAGTCAACTGTCCATTGGTTGACACCAAGCTGCCTACCTGTCACAGCCACGGTGTGCCCACCTCCACATGCCACCTGGGTCACCTGGTCTGTGATGCCCTTCACCAGCTGGGGCCTGCGGTGTCCATGGAGCTGACCCGTGGCCAGGCCCAGTTTGCCGCTGTCGCACTCCCCAAATGTGTACAGGCCCCCGTCAACTGTGACAAAAGAGATTCCCTGTTGATGAATTGCATTAACATATTTACCTATTTTTTATATCTATATCTATCTAGAAGAAAAAGAAACGCACACCTATTAAGACGAGGTGCTGGCTAGCGGAGTAGAAACTTGAAAATAAAAGAGAGCCGCACACTCTTGGAGCTCAGATGCAAAAATTTAATACCAACGTTTCGACAGCCAAGCTGTTGAAACGTTGGTATTACATTTTTGCATCTGAGCTCCAACAGTGTGCAGCTCTCTTTCATATATCTATATCTAGACATTCTACCAACTCAAGAAAAATGACATGTTCATACACAATGGGGTAACTCCCTATTCCTACAAAGTTGAGGAATCATGTGACCTGCCACACTGACAGTGCTGAAGTAGGCTATACCATTGTCCCCTCACCAGTGACGAAGGCAGAGTGATAGTACCCACAGGACACCCAGGCCACTGGCCGACCCACAGTGACCTCCTGGGGGGTCAGGGCACTGCTCTCCTTCCCCAGGCCGATCTGCCCCTCAATGTTGTCACCCCACATGAACAGTGTCCCACTCTCTAGAACAAGGACATATTTACAGCAAAAACCAGGTGAGGAGGAGCAACAGAAATATAGACAGTTGTAAATTAGTGCAACTCTGGTCTATGAAGTAAAAATGTTTGTCATCAATATGAACCAGAAGACACTCATAGTTGTAACTCAGAGGTTGTGACTTATAACGGGAGATTCTTACCTGTGAGGGCAGCAGAGGTGTTGGAGCCGGCAGCAAGCATTTTGATTGGTCCATGTGAACTGAAGAAGTCCACCAATTGGAAGGCTGTCCTCTCCTCACAGTCTCCCAGACCGAGCTGACCTTCGTTGTTTCCACCGGTAGAGTACACGTTTCCCCGAGCTGTGGACAGGACACATACATGAATCAGTCTCAGTTCTACTACCACAAGGATTATAATATAAAACATTAAAGGCTAAACTTCACTTTCCTGTGTTATATATATATATATATACACACACACACAGTGCCTTGCGAAAGTATTCGGCCCCCTTGAACTTTGCGACCTTTTGCCACATTTCGGGCTTCAAACATAAATATATAAAACTGTATTTTTTTGTGAAGAATCAACAACAAGTGGGACACAATCATGAAGTGGAACGACATTTATTGGATATTTCAAACCTTTTTAACAAATCAAAAACTGAAAAATTGGGTGTGCAAAATTATTCAGCCCCCTTAAGTTAATACTTTGTAGCGCCACCTTTTGCTGCGATTACAGCTGTAAGTCGCTTGGGGTATGTCTCTATCAGTTTTGCACATCGAGAGACTGAAATTTTTTCCCATTCCTCCTTGCAAAACAGCTCGAGCTCAGTGAGGTTGGATGGAGAGCATTTGTGAACAGCAGTTTTCAGTTCTTTCCACAGATTCTCGATTGGATTCAGGTCTGGACGTTGACTTGGCCATTCTAACACCTGGATATGTTTATTTTTGAACCATTCCATTGTAGATTTTGCTTTATGTTTTGGATCATTGTCTTGTTGGAAGACAAATCTCCGTCCCAGTCTCAGGTCTTTTGCAGACTCCATCAGGTTTTCTTCCAGAATGGTCCTGTATTTGGCTCCATCCATCTTCCCATCAATTTTAACCATCTTCCCTGTCCCTGCTGAAGAAAAGCAGGCCCAAACCATGATGCTGCCACCACCATGTTTGACAGTGGGGATGGTGTGTTCAGCGTGATGAGCTGTGTTGCTTTTACGCCAAACATAACGTTTTGCATTGTTGCCAAAAAGTTAAATTTTGGTTTCATCTGACCAGAGCACCTTCTTCCACATGTTTGGTGTGTCTCCCAGGTGGCTTGTGGCAAACTTTAAACAACACTTTTTATGGATATATTTAAGAAATGGCTTTCTTCTTGCCACTCTTCCATAAAGGCCAGATTTGTGCAATATACGACTGATTGTTGTCCTATGGACAGAGTCTCCCACCTCAGCTGTAGATCTCTGCAGTTCATCCAGAGTGATCATGGGCCTCTTGGCTGCATCTCTGATCAGTCTTCTCCTTGTATGAGCTGAAAGTTTAGAGGGACGTCCAGGTCTTGGTAGATTTGCAGTGGTCTGATACTCCTTCCATTTCAATATTATCGCTTGCACAGTGCTCCTTGGGATGTATAAAGCTTGGGAAATCTTTTTGTATCCAAATCCGGCTTTA
Source organism: Oncorhynchus masou masou (assembly GCF_036934945.1). Taxonomy (NCBI): domain Eukaryota; kingdom Metazoa; phylum Chordata; class Actinopteri; order Salmoniformes; family Salmonidae; genus Oncorhynchus; species Oncorhynchus masou. The sequence goes on along the minus strand of NC_088217.1, from coordinate 83,313,584 downwards.
AACTTCTTCACAACAGTATCTCGGACCTGCCTGGTGTGTTCCTTGTTCTTCATGATGACCTCTGAGACTATCACAGTGCAGGTGCATTTATACGGAGACTTGATTACACACAGGTGGATTGTATTTATCATCATTGGTCATTTAGGTCAACATTGGATCATTCAGAGATCCTCACTGAACTTCTGGAGAGTGCTGCACTGAAAGTAAAGGGGTTGAATAATTTTGCACGCCCAATTTTTCAGTTTTTGATTTGTTAAAAAAGATTGAAATATCCAATAAATGTCGTTCCACTTCATGATTGTGTCCCACTTGTTGTTGATTCGTTACAAAAAAATACAGTTTTATATCTTTATGTTTGAAGCCTGAAATGTGGCAAAAGGTCGCAAAGTTCAAGGGGGCCGAATACTTTCGCAAGGCACTGTATGTATGTATGTATGTATGTATGTATGTATGTATATATATATATATATATATACACACACACACACACACACACACACACACACACAAGGTCAAAAGTTTTAGAACACCTATGCATTCAAGGGTTTTACTTTATTTTTACTATTTTCTACATTGCAAAATAATAGTGAAACCATCAACACCATGAAATAACACATATGGAATAATGTAGTAACCAAAAAAAGTGTTAAAAGAAAATCAAAATATATTTTCTATTTTAGATTCTTCAAAGTAGCCACCCTTTGCCTTGATGACAGCTTTGCACACTCTTGGCATTCTCTCAACCAGCTTCATGACGTAGTCACCTGGAATGCATTTCAATTAACAGGTGTGCCTTGTTAAAAGTTAATTTGTGGAATTTATGTCCTTCTTAATGCATTTGAGCCAATCAGTTGTTTTGTGACACGGTATGGGTGGTATACAGAAGATGGCCCTATTTTGTAAAAGACAAAGTACATATTAAGGCAAGAACAGCTCAAATAAGCAAAGAGAAACGATAGTCCATCATTACTTTAAGACATGAAAGACGGAAAATTTCAAGAACTTTGGAAGTTACTTCAAGTGCAGTCGCAATGAGTAGGTGTGTCCAAACTGTCTGTCTGTCTGTATGCATGCATGCATGCATGTATGTACACTACCGTTCAAAAGCTTGGGGTCACTTAGAAATGTCCTCATTTTTGAAAGAAAAACACATTTTTTTGTCCATTAAAATAACATTAAATTGATCAGAAATACAGTGTAGACATTGTTAATGTTGTAAATGACTATTGTAGCTGGAAATTTATTATTTTTAATGGAATATCTACATAGGCGTACAGAGGCCCATTATCAGCAACCATCACTCATGTGTTCCAATGGCACGTTGTGTTTGCTAATCCAAGTTTATCATTTTAAAAAGGCCAATTGATCATTAGAAAACTATTTTTCAATTATGTTAGCACAGCTGACAACTGTTGTTCTGATTAAAGAAGCAATAAAACTGCCCTTCTTCAGACTAGTTGTGTATCTGAAGCAGCAACATATGTGGGTTCGATTACAGGCTCAAAATGGCCAGAAACAAAGAACTTTCTTCTGAAACTCTGTAAAAGGCCTACTCCTTGCAGGACACAAAGAGTCAACTTTCACTTAGTAATATGATCATAATTTGGTACATGTCATCATTTATATTGTACCTGTGGTCATAACTGTGTACTTACAAGTGTAAACTATAGTGTGATTTCTTCCACAGGCTGCAAGCCGCACCTTTTCAGACTTCAAAGCTTAGAGAAAGACAAGAATGAGAAAGACACCCATTGTCAGATTGCAATCAGCCACAATAGCAGGCCAACCCTCTCTTTCGCTCCTCTGCTGCCCTCCTGCTCGGAAGATTAGATTATTCCAGATTACAGACCCCTCCAGATTGGGATTACAGCAGTGACAAATCTCTCTTTGTCTCCTGCTACTAGTATATCCATTCACAATTTACAAAACAACAGCATCATTACTTAGTTTAAGCCACAGAAAATCCAACAAATTTTGTGGGGGAAAAACATCATTGGACATTTGATTTCAGTAGCTATATTGTCTGTTGTCGTCCCCCACTCCCTCTTGTCTAGTACATTCAAGGGGAGATGACAGCAATACAAGAGACTACTGCTTTTGACCCAAACAAAGGGAGAGCAATTTAGACCCACCTTTCACACAAGTGGGCTTGTTCACCATGGTCTTTGATCCCAAACCCAGCTGACCCCAGTTGTTACTGCCAAACATGAAAAGCTTGCCATTCTCTGTTGAAAAATAAATAAATAAAACCACTTGAGAAAGATACAGGAACAGCGACATTAATACTAATAGAAGCTGCAGTTGAGCAGCATTTCATTTGCATAAAAATGTATTTTAAATGTGTGATAGGGTGTGTTAGCAAATGATTTTATCTTACTTCAGGTGTTGCATGTTCTTCAGAATTGCAGGCCCATTGTCATATGGCTCTGATCACTACCATCAATTAGAAAATGTGATCGGTCACTGACCTGTGATCAAAGCTGTGTGCTCATCTCCACAGGCCACTTTCAGAGGTACATCATTTTTCAGCCAAAATTTACTGGGGACGTTATCTGCAAATTTGCTTTTTCCAAAGGTGAAGACTGCTCCCGTTTCTGTTAGAACACAAACAACATCGATCACACTTCAAACAGCTAGATAGCCAGCTAATAATACACAGTCATGGCTAGATGGGATACAAATTGACATCAAATTATGCATTTTAGCTAACTCCAACCCAACATTTTCTTTTTTTAAATTAACTAGGCAAGTCAGTTAACTACAAATTCTTATTTACAATGACCGCCTACCCCGGCCAAACCCGTACAACGCTGGACCAATTGTGCGCTGCCCTATGGGACTCCCAATCACGGCTGGATGTGATAGAGCCTGGATTTGAACCAGTGACTGTAGTGACGCCTCTTGCACTAAGATGCATTGCGTTAGGCCGCTGCACCACTCGGGAGCCCGAAAAGTTCCAATACAGCCATTTTATTTTTATCTCAATATCAAATTATTTCTGGTTAACAACGAAATACCTTAATGTGATTATTTTTGTCTATTTTAATTGAAAACAAACAAAAATAGTTTGCAAATACTAGCAATTTCTGAAACAATTTTACTAGGACTGTCGGTGTGGTCTGAATGGGGAGGGGAAAACTGAAAAAACACTAGCTGTTATTGGCAGAGGTTAAGAACTCTTTCTTATTGGTGTTTTAACTAATTTACCCCCAAACTCCATCCCACGAAAGCAGGCTGAAATTACAAGTGTGCTTTTTCAAACAGCTAAAAGGGCATTGTCATAATTTCCACAATTTCACAGTATTATTGCAACCTCATAGTATGGAAGTAATATATATATATATATATTTTACACACACAATGCTCAAAAAATTAAAGGGAACACTTAAACAACACAATGTAACTCCAAGTCAATCACACTTCTGTGAAATCAAACTGTCCACTTAGGAAGCAACACTGATTGACAATACATTTCACATGCTGTTGTGCAAATGGAATAGACAACAGGTGGAAATTATAGGCAATTAGCAAGACACCTCCAATAAAGGAGTGGTTCTGCAGGTGGTGACCACCACTTCTCAGTTCCTATGCTTCCTGGCTGATGTTTTGGTCACTTTTGAATGCTGGCGGTGCTTTCACTCTAGTGGTAGCATGAGACGGAGTCTACAACCCACACAAGTGGCTCAGGTAGTGCAGCTCATCCAGGATGGAACATCAATGCAAGCTGTGGCAAGAAGGTTTGCTGTGTCTGTCAACGTAGTGTCCAGAGCATGGAGGCGCTACCAGGAGATAGGCCAGTACATCAGGAGACGTGGAGGAGGCCGTAGGAGGGCAACAACCCAGCAGCAGGACCCCTACCTCCACCTTTGTGCAAGGAGGAGCAGGAGGAGCACTGCCAGAGCCCTGCAAAACGACCTCCAGCAGGCCACAAATGTGCATGTGTCTGCTCAAACGGTCAGAAACAGACTCCATGAGGGTGGTATGAGGGCCCGACGTCCACAGGTGGGGTTTGTGCTTACACCCCGACACAGTGCAGGACGTTTGGCATTTGCCAGAGAACACCAAGATTGGCAAATTCGCCACTGGCACCCTGTGCTCTTCACAGATGAAAGCAGGTTCACACTGAGCACAAGTGACAGACGTGACAGAGTGTGGAGACGCTGTGGAGAACGTTCTGCTGCCTGCAACATCCTCCAGCATGACCGGTTTGGCGGTGGGTCAGTCATGGTGTGGGGTGGCATTTCTTTGGTGGGCCGCACAGCCCTCCATGAGCTCGCCAGAGGTAGCCTGACTGCCATTAGGTACTGAGATGAGATCCTCAGACCCCTTGTGAGATCATATGCTGGTGCGGTTGGCCCTGGGTTCCTCCTAATGCAAGACAATGCTAGACCTCATGTGGCTGGAGTGTGTCAGCAGTTCCTGCAAGAGGAAGGCATTGATGCTATGGACTGGCCTGCCCGTTCCCCAGACCTGAATCCAATTGAGCACATCTGGGACATCATGTCTCACTCCATCCACCAACGCCACGCTGCACCACAGACTGTCCAGGAGTTGGTGGATGCTTTAGTCCAGGTCTGGGAGGAGATCCCTCAGGACACCATCTGCCACCTCATCCGGAGCATGCCCAAGCATTGTAGGGAGGTCATACAGGCACGTGGAGGCCACACACACTACTGAGCCTCATTTTGACTTGTTTTAAGGACATTACATAAAAGTTGGATCAGCCTCTAGTGTGGTTTTCCACTTTAATTTTGAGTGTGACTCCAAACCCAGAACTCCATGGGTTGATAAATTTGATTTCCATTGATAATTTGTGTGATTTTGTTGTCAGCACATTCAACTATGTAAAGAAAAAAGTATTTAATAAGAATATTTCTTTCATTCAGATCTTGGTGTTATTTTAGTGTTCCCTTTATTTTTTTGAGCAGTGTATAAATAAAACACTGGGCAATCACGTTGTTGGCTGCACTGGCCCTTTAACCCAATTCTCATAACCTACCACTCAAAGTCCACTCTGATATAAACTGTATCCCATCTAGTCCAAAAAACAATACACCACTAGAAGCTAATTTAGCTAGCTTACTACCTGTTAACCACATTATCAAAGATACTGATAACTTTTCCCTGTGACATTATTCTCCATGACAGACGTAAACAACGGCGCACATGGAGGTTGTCCCTTGTTGCCAGCTAGTTAGCTAATTTTCACTAGTGTTATCTCGCCTGGCTACTTTGCTCATGCGTGATAGTTTATGTTAGCTAGCACACTAGGTAACGTTAGCAAGCGATATATTTCATGTTCATTCCGAAACATTTTCAAAGGGGTGAATAATGTTAGTTAACGTTAGCTATATAGCGAGCTATCTTACCAGGTATCTCGTCTTCTGTCTCCCCTGCCATCGTAATGTCAAATCGGCTTAGCAACTACACTACACAGGGTTAGCTGCTTCTATGCGTGTTGTGTGTTGTTTTCGTCCGAAACAACCCGGATGTAAACAAAATTTCACCTGTAGCAACCAAGGCTGCGTTTCATTTTGTGTCGAGTCGCACACTCCCTGTGTCATTTGTTCAGTCCACCTCGCACATCTGGGGCGTCTGTTGAAAGCAAATGGCAGAAATAATGTTCACTTTTTGCTTACATTCATCCTGTGGTCTCAGATCTGAAGGGGAATGAGGCAGGGCAGAGGGGAGGCATATTATAAACTGAAAACTAGCCCAGGGATCAACTTCTATTGTGCAGCCATTACGTTACGTTCCCCTAGTCAACGAATGGTTGCGTGCAACGCCATCGATTGTGTCATCGACTGACAGATTGCTATAACATTATAATGTTGTTAGCTAATATGTTAAATACCTGTCCAGGCGTTGTAAGATGTGGCAGGTGTAAGGAACACCTGGGCAGAGGAACGTTCCGACATATACGAGGGTTAGGTAGTTACTGGTATCTCAAGCGGTCAGTGCCAGGGGTGTATTCATTAGTCGGATACCGTTTACTCAAAACGCAAAAACAATAGTTTTTATTGGACAAATTCAGTTAGGCCCCTCCCCGTTTCGTTCAAACCGGTTTTGCAACAGACAATCAACTGAATCAACTAACGATACACCCATGGTCAAAGATGGTGTTTAACTCTGTGGCTAGGTTTCCCTTAGTCTGGCTATAACACCTAACTCTCGAAGTCCTCCTGACTTCACAGTTAGCCTGGACGAGGTGAACTGGCCTATTAGACTATGTTTGTGGATCCTATGCCCCCGTTGGTTGCTAAGATCTTCCCCTTGCAGTTTCACGATACGTTGCAATCTCACATGGAACACCAGCCTGTCAATTCTGTTACCAGTCTGTGAACACTTTTCACACCTTGTCAGATGATCACATGAACTTTAGTCACTCTCCAAATTGCAATACCTCCTCCACAGCCAACCATCTTGCTTTTACATTGAGCAAAATATTTGTGGCTTAATTTGTGAATTAATTTATTTTCAATAGTTGTACCCCTAATAGTTAAAAAAATAAGTGCAATAAATAGGCTTGGTCTTTAAACCAGTATTATAATGTTTTTGTAACGACTTTCACATAAAATGCAACACGTATTTTAAAATTATTAATTGACTTTTTGTAAAGTTATATACACCCCATAATAATCATTGATCCGGTTTTTCACTGTAACCCGTGAACCCCGCCAGACGGCGCATGGAGAGGTCCGAGGCCTGTAGAACCACCTGCAGCTCATTCATTTACTGCCAGTGAGGAGAGAGCGACTGCGCTGTGAAAGACTGCGGGTGGATCAACTGAACCAACAAAGCCCAGTGGGGAATCACAGCAACGCAGCCCCGCTGAAAACCCAGCGCCCCATTTTACAGTAGAATGGCATCAAGAAGAATGGAGACCAAACCAGTGATAACCTGCCTCAAAACGCTCCTCGTCGTCTATTCCTTCGTGTTTTGGGTAAGCAGACATGACAAAGCGATAGTTTATTGTCGTCCTAAATGTAATATGTAGGTAATAATCTAGTTTGTGACCTTTATGATTGAATAGTTTACGTTGAAAAAAACGGATGTTGTGCCGTGCGCACAGGCTGCTGCCTTGGAACAAGTGCATGTTTATTAGTGGGCGCGCTGCGTGGACCGTTATCTTTATTATAGCCGAGCATTATTATAACGTTTGAGGAGTTTTTTCTTCTTCTATAGGCTAGGAAATATATTTGTATTACGTAGGCTATAAATATTGAAACAAATGTTGATCATGTGAAATGTCGTTAATATTTTTTCGCTAATGCTGATGAAGCCATCATTTATTTTTATTTTTTTTACATGTATTTTTCCTGTGATTTTGTAACATTCGCATGCTGTTGTAAGAATGTTAAGAATAGTCCAACAGGTAACCTAATCAACATCTGGTCACACTTTATTTGGATAGTCCGGATATTCTAGATGCTCTACAGATGGTCATACTATCAACAAACTATCTGTTGATAAGCAACTGCTTCATAAGGTTATGGTTATTTTTATTTTTATTTAACTAGGCAAGTGAGTTAAGAACAAATTCTTATTTTCAATGATCTCAATAAATAAGTGGCATAACACCCAAACAGTCTCACACACATAATTCAACCAATTGGGGTGGTGCTACAGGAGAGTTTGCACAGTTGCTTTAATGGGCACAGTGTCCATCATGGTACTTTGAGAACCTGCCACCATTTGATGCATTGAACCTCACACCATTGGGTATCACAGTATTTGGATAGTCCATCTGTAGATGGAACATTTCAGATGATCTACAGGCTATCAGTAACATTTCAACTAACCCTAGCCTTAACCCTTATTCTAAACATAACATATCTGTCGTTCTGCAGTTAACCTGTTCAGTGGGTTGAAAATAAGAATTTGTTCACTTGCCTAGTTGAATAAATAAAAAAATAACTGTAACCTTTTGAAGCAGTTGCAGTGGGCTAACAACAGATATGTACCTTGTCAGCTCGGGGGATTTGAACTTGCAACCTTTCGGATACTAGTCTAATGCTCTAACCACTAGGCTACCCTGCCGCCGTTAGGTTTAGAATAAGGGTTAGGGTTAGTTGAAATGTTACTGATAGCCTGTAGATAATCTGTAGAACATCTCCAATAAAAAAACAAAACTATTTTGCTCAAAACATATTTGTTTACCCTTTAGTGTATGTACTTTATTGCACCCCAACATTCAAATTTTGGGGTCACTTAGAAATGTCCTTGTTTTTGAAACAAAAGCACATTTTTTGAACATTACAATAGCATCAAATTGATCTTAAATAAACTGTAGACATTGTTAATGTTGTAAATGACTATTGTAGCTGGAAACGGCTGATTTTTAATGGAATATCTACATAGGCGTACAGAGGCCCATTATCAGCAACCATCACTCCTATGTTCCAATGGCACGTTGTGTTAGCTAAACCAAGTTTATCATTTTAAAAGGCTAATTGATCATTAGTAAACCCTTTTGCAGTTGTGTTAGCACAGCTGAAAATTGTTGTGCTGATTGAAGAAGCAATAAAACTGTCCTTCTTTAGACTAGTTGAGTATCTAGAGCATCAGCATTTGTGGGTTCGATTACAGGCTCAAAATGGCCAGAAACAAATAACTTTCTTCTGAAACTCGTCAGTCTATTCTTGTTCTGAGAAAGGAATGCTATTCCATGAGAGAAATTGCCAAGAAACTGAAGATCTCGTACAATGCTGTGTACTACCTGTCATTTCCTCAATTAAGATTTCTGCAGGGACTGAAGATTGACCTAGTTGTCGTTAGGTTTGTGTTGTAAATGTACACCGTCACCATTGGCCAGACTTATTTTTATGGGTTGGTTTTCAACTTGTACACTCTGAAAAAAAAGGTGCTATCTAGAACCAAAATGGGTTCTTCAGCTGCCCCCATAAGAGAACCCTTGGAAGAACTCCTTTTGGTTCCAGGTAGAACCCTTTTGGGTTCCATGTAGAACTATTTCCACAGAGGGTTCTACATGAATCCAAAAAGGGTTCTCCCTGGATCCAAAAAGGGTTCTCCTCTGGGGACAGCCGCAGAGCCATAATGAAACCTTTATTTCCAAGACTGTAAGATGGTCTGATTTTATGGATAACATTTACATTTTACTGTTCTAATTAAGTTGGTAACCAGTTTATAATAGCAATAAGACACCTCTGGGGTTTGTGGTATATGGCCAATATATCACGGCTAAAGGCTGTATACAGAACAGCCCTTACCCGTGGTATAATGGCCATATAACACACCCCATTGTGCCTTAAACAACCAAACCAGACCCACCCACCTTGAACCATCCACCCAGCCAGCCACCCTGACCCATCGCCCTAACCCATCCGCCCTGACACCTCCGCCCTGACCCATCCACCCTGACCCACCCACCCACCTTGACCCACCCTGACCCACCTGCCCTGACCCATCCACCCTGACCCACCCATCCACCCTGACCCATCCGACCTGACCCCTCCGCCCTGACCCACCCACCCACCTTGACCCGCCCTGACCCATCTGCCCTGACCCATCCACCCTGACTCATCAACCCTGACCCACCCACCCACCTTGACTCACACTAACACACCCGCCCTGACCCACCCGCCCTGACCCATTCGCCCTGATCCACCTGCCCTGACCCATCCGCCCTGATCCATTCGCCCTGATCCACCCACCCTGGCCCACCCACCCTGGCCCATCCACCCTGGCCTATCCACCCTGGCCCACCCACCCTGACGCACCCACCCAGCCACCCTGACCCATCCACCCAGACCCATCCACCCAGCCAGCCACCCACTGCAGCCATACTTGTATTAAAATAGACCCATTCCTTCTCCAACAAGCAGACTCCATTGATGTTGACCTGAGGGCCACTTAGACAAAGAAAGCCATATGGCCTGCTTAACTAAACATATTAGTGGCCGTTTTCCTCCCTAGCCAGACAGACAGATGTATGGGGATGGACTGCAGAGATAGATAGATAAACAGTGACAGGAGGAGACAGGATGAGACAGAGTGCCTCTGCCCTGCTGTCTTACTTGTTTTGAGAGCTTACCAGGGGGAGGTTGTTTGAGAGCTTACCAGGGGGAGGTTGTTTGAGAGCTTACCAGGGGGAGGTTGTTTGAGAGCTTGGCAGAGGGAGGTTGTTTGAGGCCAGCTCAGCTGTCATTCTGCTCTGGGTGCCTACTCTTTATGTCTCTAACTTCTATGCCAAGAGCTCCAACCCCAACAATGGCTACATTCTTAGAAAAAAGTGTTCCAAAGGCGTTTTGTGGCTGTCCCCATCTGAGAACAATTTTAGGTTCCATGTAGAACCCTTTCCACAGAGGGTTCTACATGGAACCTAAAGTTGTTCTACCTGGACCAAAAAGGGGTTCTTCAAAAGGTTCTCCTATGGGGACAGCCGAATAATCTTTTTGGTTCTAGATAGCACATTTATTTCTAAGAGTGTACCTAGAGCCTGGCTATCTACCTGTTATGTACTGCTGTTGCCTGGACCAGTACCAGAAAGGTTCTTTGCATGGTTACTGTGAGACTATCTGACACATTTGGTATAATTACTCAGCACTTCCCACTCCGTTCGTCACATTGTAGTAAACCAAGGGCTTAGCATTGTGTAGCGTATATGCCGGGAGTCAGCAAAATGGTGAAGAAGGTGATTTTAATAAAGAACCGAAGCAAATGAACAAACATGACACAATAGGACCAGTAATCGTAGTTCTGATCACATTTTCTCCCCATTCAATTTCGACATGTTATTCTCTGTGTTTATTGTCTTCTTGAGGTACATAACGTGAGAGAAAACAATAACACCTAGTGACTGAAGACAACTGAGGGATAAATAAAGGGGCGGTAATCAAGGAGAAAACTGTGGTTTGCCAGGACAGGTGGTTAGTAGACCTGCGATGTCGAGCGCCGGAGGGAGGGCGTGACGCATTGTTAGATTTACTACTGTTATTTTGGAGAAATATCGTGTTGAGTACAAGACTGTCAGTGTCAAGACAACAAATAACTTTATTTTTGAAATGCTGTTTTGCACAAGCACCTTTTTAACCATCTAATTAACCTGATAATAACGTGTAACATTAAAGGCTTCATTTAGTGTAGAACCCTTTTGGGTTCCATGTAGAACTATTTCCACAGAGGGTTCTACATGAATCCAAAAGGGTTCTCCCTGGATCCAAAAAGTGTTCTCCTGGGGACAGCCGCAGAGCCCTTGTCGAACCTTTCTTTCCAAGAGTGCAAGATGGTCTGATTTTATGGATAACATTTACGTTTTCAAGTCCATTCAGGCCATACCCTTTTGCAGAGTTTCTCCCCTTCATATACATGTTTTCTATGAACTGTAGCTTGAAGACTGTGTAGCTTTGCTAAAACAAGACTACAGATGCAGTACATTGATAGACAATCCCATAGCCTCTTGGTATTAGGCTTCTCTGTGTAGTAGAAATGGCAGCTTGTTCAGTAGGCTAAGAACAGAGAGACGCCCTAAGACTTGGCCTAATTCATGCTGTGGAGGCATATTATTAATGCCCAGATGGGAATAAGAAGCATAATGTTTTGTATGTTTTGTGTTCCCTCTGTACCAGGCGTTTTGTTGGGGCTTATTCCTCTGAGAATGTGATTGTGCGTCTTATTGTACGGCATTTAAATGGCTGTGCTCAGCTAAAGTTATTTCTAAATAATCATAGGAGATTGGCTAGGCTGCCAACTGAGCAAAGACATCAGATCAATATTCAATTTTAGCTCATATATCATTGTCAACAAACGTGAATTAAACTTCAAATAAATGCTTAAAAAAGAGGGGTTGTGCTAAAATAGGGGTTGAAATGTCATCAAGAGAAGTTGAAATAACAAGGAGTTAAAACCTTTACCCATCTACTTCAGCCATCTAGAAGTATGTTTAACAGAGACAAACAGTTATACTCCACCAGCCCAGCACACATCTCCCAGGCAACCATATCAGTAGTCGCCTCCTTGTCCACTCTGTTAGCGCTGCTCATACAGATGTGGGATCTTCCTTTGAGACAGTTTGCTACAGCAGGAAAATAATTCTGCAGCAACAGGACATGTTCATTATTATGTGGATTGTAATTAATGAAAATTCTTGTTGGGGTTAATAGATTTTTCGTAAGGGAAAAGTGGAAATTACAAACTTCAGAAGCCTTTTTAAACCTGAAATTCACCACAAGAAAGGTGTCCTGCAACAGGTTGATCAAATTAAGATCCTACATGTATCTGTTTCTCAGTATTCATTACAATCCCCCTCTACACTATCATCATCTCCACCGTCTGGTGGACTCCCTCCTCAGACTGACATTAGCCTAGCTAGCTCACCTCTGTCTGAAACCCATTTCTGAAGGCCTCAAGAGGAAACAACCTCTGGTCTCCAGGCTGAAAGCTAGGCTGTAGAAGCTCCAGCTAAAGCATACAATGTGTAAGGCTTAGCTGCGGCTGTGTTAACGAACGGGTAATGCATTTAAATCTGCCTGATAGGAGCTGCCTGGATCTGATCTGGATCTGGCCTGGCACTGCTTAGTTACATTGGTTGCTTGGCGACAGCATTTACACTGGTCCAAAGGTCACTTATTTTCTTCTCAGAAAGGGAAAACAATGTAAATGGGGCAATCTGCAGTTGCAACATTCCTTTTTAACTCATAAATTAATGATATGTACCCATTGATTCGTGAAGAATATAACTTATAAAAGCCTCATGAGGTTCGTTCAACTGTTGTACCCCATCACTACCCACAATATAACCTTGTTTTACTCCAATGTTTGTAAACATAGTAAATGTAAACAAACATTGTAAAGCCTCAAAACATGGCTAAAGTTATACTTTTGATATTAGTTATTTTGCATAAATAGCTCTGTCTATTAATTTGAGAGTGGTTACATTTCTCGAGCACCACCCCCAGCTTTTTACTGAAACAGTGGCGGGGAACACACTTTGTTATTGTTTCAAATGCGGATTGCCCATTTAAAGGGTAAAACACAAGGAGAGTGAAGGTTATAGGGGAATTGAGTGAATAAGACCTCACCTCCCTTGCAGAAGAGATGATTAATAAAAGAGCCTAAGGACTACAGTAACACTACACAAGAGACTGAAGAAAGTAAGGGATTTAGAGTGAAGGACTTCTGGTCTCGGTGCGTATAGATCTCTCCGGGCAGCCGGGATACTGCCCATCACTGAGGCAGCTAGAAAATATCTCATTAAGAACTTCCCTTCAGACTTCCAACCGAGTGGGTTCAAAGGTGAAATAGCCACAGAGGTCATCCAGTGCCGGCCATCCACCCAATTAGTCTGTGATTGAGGAATTCCAAGATGGCTGAAAAATCCAGTAATTGTGTGGTGTGTTAGATTTAGAACCAATAGACGTTGAACAAACAGTGTCTCTGACTCTTAGTCAGGGCTTTACATGTTGCCGGTAATGAAACATGGGCTAAACTTAGCCTGCAGCCTGGGAAGAGGTGCTGAATGCTTTGGATTGACTTTGATCACTCTCCATCATTCCCTATGTGTGAGTGAACACAGTAGAGAGAGCAGGCAGCTGTTAGCATCTCAGCTATGTTCAGCATGTGGTGATTTGGACCCTCACCCAAAAAACTCATTCTCAATGGCTGGGTCATTTGACTCTTTCACAGCACTACCGATTGTCATTATGGGAAATGTACAGTAGTTTAACAGTTTGCTTGTCACAAATCAACACTCTGGATGAGCATTATATTGTAGACTAGTGATCACCTGTATAGATTCAGCTGTAGACCTACTGACAATATGCACCGCGGTGTTGTTGTAGCATATGTCCTTCATTGTTGACGATTTAAAGCCATATATCCAAATCTGTATTGCTTTGAAAGCAGACCTTTAAACCTCTTGCACCTGGCCTTTAACCCTTTGTTTTGCCTCTTTATCTTTTAAAACATGATGTGTTCCATGTAGTAGATACACTATATTCGCATGAATTTAGATCCATTTCAGAGATTGGGTTGTTTTTTCTCATACTCGACCAACTCCCAGAACTAGCCTCTAAGGCAACCTCAGAAGGCCGTAGCTAGTGTATGTCTGTGTGAGGTTAGGCAAGTGGCCGGCCAGGGGCAAGGCTAGCTATGGCTGGGGGTTGCCCCCAATAAGTGATATGGCATTCATAGGGGATCTTGCTATTCCCTGGTCTAGTAGGAAGGCTATATCCGACATTAAACATGAGTCATTGTTGAACCGTGGACCAATGACAGTGAGCCACTGGATCAGGGGGAATATTGAGTGCACTGATGTCTGTTTGCCTGTCTGATGGCGTGAGAGTGTTACTGTGCTTCACGTCTTTAACATGCATGCAGTGCTCAGCTCACACATTAAGTTTGGCTTTCCTGCAAAGCCATCAGGTGACTGTAATATGTCATATGTAATATACCGTATGACTAATAATAATTGCAACAAATTAATCGATAAAAACTATAAGATGAATCACTATGGTGCCCTTCAAAAGACATTCAAACAAGACGATATCCTTCTCCAGATAAGCCTACTGTCTCTCCAACATTTTCACCCGGTCCCTGAATGCAAGAACCTCAGAAATGTCCAGTATGCTATTTGTAAACTGCTAGTACACGTCTAGACATTTTACTTCGGTCCCTGAAAATGAGACCCTCCAAAATGTCCAGTATGTTTGAAAACACATAGGCCTGCAGAACCCATAATGTGCTTCTGAGACCCTGTGTCATCAAGGCCACTGTGGTATGTATGGGCTCCACTGTGAATTGTGTGCCAATAAAATGTCTCAGGGCCAACCATTTGTTTGGGGGTCACACTGACAGCCACCTGACTCAGCAGGTGGAGGGGAACAGGCTCCTCACTGGCTGGTTTGGAGAGCCAGGCAGTGCAAAACTCAAACAACGCTGCTGCCTGTTATTACACATATCCAATAACAACACTGCTGCCTGCCAATACTGCCTGTTATTACACCTATCTAATAACAACAATACTGCCTGCCAGGCTGCCTGTTATTACACCTATCCAATAACAACAATACTACCTACCAGGCTGCCTGTTATTACACCTATCCAATAACAACAATACTGCCTGCCAGGCTGCCTGTTATTACACCTATCCAATAACAACAATACTACCTACCAGGCTGCCTGTTATTACACCTATCCAATAACAACAATACTACCTGCCAGGCTGCCTGTTATTACACCTATCCAATAACAACAATACTGCCTGCCAGGCTGCCTGTTATTACACCTATCCAATAACAACAATACTGCCTGCCAGGCTGCCTGTTATTACACCTATCCAATAACAACAATACTGCCTGCCAATACTGCCTGTTATTACACCTATCTAATAACAACAATACTGCCTGCCAGGCTGCCTGTTATTACACCTATCCAATAACAATACTGCTGCCTGCCAGGCTTCCTTTTTTCTACACCTATCTAATAACAACAACACTGCCTGCCAGGCTGCCTGTTTTCTACACCTATCTAATAACAACAATACTGCCTGCCAGGCTGCCTGTTATTTCACCTATCCAATAACAACATGGCGCAGAAGAAAAGTATTGGATGTGAAAACAGGGACAATGGCAGGTTATAGTGAGACCAACACAGCACAATAGTAACGCTCATGGCCATGCAGGCTAGCTGGCAGTTAGGCTGCTGAGACTGCCGTTGCCATGGAGATGAACTCCCCCGTTGGTTCTGTGTATTGCCTGGTTTAGTTTGGTGCCTTCACTGTAGAATGGACCCACAGCTTTGCTGAGAGAGCAAGGGAGCCTTGTTGAGCTTTTAGTTTCATTCCCAAGCATCGTACTTTATTTGGCACCATGTTGAGCCTTTAATGAACTAATGATCAGTCCAACTCAGAAACCCTGCCTGCACCAGTGAATAATGTGAATCTCTCTATCCCCCTCGTTCTGCCATCTCCGTTTGTTTCTCTTTCACATTTTCTCTCCCGCTCTCTTTGTCCCTGTTTCTCTCTCTCTCTCTTTGTCTCTCTCTCCCTCTCTCTTAGTCTCTCTCTCCCTCTCCTTCCCTCTCATTAATCAAAAGTGAACAGACATTTACATATAAACCATGGTTGAGAGGTACCCTTACCTTCAGTCTCTGCAAGCTGTTTCAGTTACTACTGTATAGCTGCCTATAGTGCAGTATAAATGCAATCATTTCCATCTTCCTTTTCCACTTCAGAAGCACAGTCAATCCCTCTGGGTTTGAAGAGTAGTGCCGAGAAAGAAGCCTATGGTGTGCTCAGCCAAGGATGCACAATATGGCTGTCACTTTAAGGACCATTTTAGGATGTCATTATCCACCTTGACGAGCACAACACCTGTCTTGTCTTCTTTGTCTGTGTGCGTTACCTCCAATGATGTATAGAATTCTGTCGTTGACCCCCCCATCAACATGCATTACAGAGTCATCTTGGAGTTCTATCATTGTTGTAGTTCCAGCTGGTTACATTAGAAGCACAGATTCACTCTAGAAACACCAAAGTCCTCTGGAGTAGAATGTTTGTATTTCAGAGATAAATGTTATTGACCACTCACTACACAGACTGAGTGAATTTAATGGCCCGCAACAAAGCAATCATTGTAATCAAGCTAAATCAAACTTTCTGATCCATGCTGTCACAAATTAATTACTGTAGTGTTTTTGTAGACACTACTGTAGTATTTACTATAGTGTTTTTGTGGACACTACTGTAGTATTTACTATAGTGTTTTTGTGGACACTACTGTAGTATTTACTATAGTGTTTTTGTGGACACTACTGTAGTATTTACTATAGTGTTTTTGTAGACACTACTGTAGTATTTACTATAGTGTTTTTGTAGACACTACTGTAGTATTTACTATAGTGTTTTTGTGGACACTACTGTTGTATTTACTATAGTGTTTTTGTAGTCATTGCTTTAGTATTTACTATAGTGTTTTTGTAGACACTACTGCAGTATTTACCATAGTGTTTTTGTAGTCATTGCTTTAGTATTTACTATAGTGGTTTTGTAGACATTACTGTGGTATTTACTATAGTGTTTTTGTTTTATTATTTTTATTATCCTGCTGGACAAATTCTAAAAGAGCAAATTTTCCATAACCTGTAGGTAGGTAGGACTGGAGTCTGAATGGATAGTTGAGAGCTTCAGTTCTTTTCTATAACACAATATATGGTCTATACTGTACTTGGCATGTAGGTTTCTCACTTATGGCTGGAACAAATTGGGATATGGGGGAGGGGAATAGGCAGGTTATATGCAAATTAAAACAGTACTGTTACTATAGTTAAAAAACTGTTGTGTTTTTATGGACTGTTGTGTTTTTGCAGACATTGTGTTTTTTGGGGGACAATACTATAGTATTAACTATAGTATTCTACAGTGTACTATACACTTCTATAGTAAGTACTACACATGATTGAGGGATACTACAATGTGTAGTATAGTATTATACAGTATACTACAGAAATCTATAGTAAGTATTTCCTCATGTGGGCCGTCAGTTATGCAACATAACATTTCTTGAACACCACATTGGAGTTTCAATAAAACACTGTCAGGTGTCAAGATTTCTGTAACAGAATTCAGATTGGGGTTTCGTTTTCACTCTGATTCTAATCCCCCTTCAACCCCCCCCCCATCCTAAAGTAAACAAATAAATAACAAACAAAAAAACTTTTATTTGAACAAAATTCAACGATAAGAGCCTGGCTTTGAGCGCCCATAGAACAACAGTACCTTTGATCATGTCTCTGCTAAGGGGAGAAGGAGGGGTGCGCTTCCCCTTTGAAATCTAAAGTGCTCTTTTCATTTCTACATCACCCTCCCTGCCAATTCTCCCGCTCTGCCATCCAGTGAGTGACTGTTCTGGTGACACACTGAGTCCCTGTATCTCCCACAGCCTCTTTTGTCTGTCTGGTTTGATTGTAGCCGTGTTGTTTTTAAAGGAAAAAAGGGTGTGAGCCAGATGAGCGACTTGTTAAAAGGTGTCTGCTCTGTTGTTGTTGGTGGTTTCCTCCAGGCATCAACGTGCTGTGTTTAATCTGTCAGGAAGTGACTCAGTGTTGTTTAGCTGGCTCCTAGGGGAGGATGGAGTGTGACTGTAGTCCTGCTGTGAGTGGCTGGAATCCTATAGGGAACATAGGGGTGTGGCTCCCCCTGCTTCCCTGCTCCAGGAACATCAGGATCCAAAGAAACAGAGCAAAGCCAAACAGAGAAGAGCAGAAAAGAACAGAACAAAGCACAACAGAGCTGAACATAACAGAACAGAACAGGGCTGAACAGAGCAGAACAGAGCAGAACAGAACAGAGCAAAACAGAACAGAGCAAAACAGAGCAGCAATTCCTGTTGATGCAACACCAAAGCAAACACAAGTGCCTTGCTTGGCTTTCAGATACAGAATAATAATGATCCAAGAGGGTCTCCTACCTAAATGCCGTGCATGTGTGTCTCTTCATCATGTTCCCCTTACTGTATTTCTACCGAAGCTAAAGCTCTATCTCAAAGGCTCTTCCTGCAGCTCACAGTGGCACAGCATAAAGGTGCGATGTCGTCTCATGTTTGCATGAGCGTCAGTGCACCTGCCAGGGCAGATGGTCAGACCATTAGTCAGGCCTCGGCCCCAGCCCTCTCATTTATACATAGAGGCACCTCCAATCACAGTCCCTGCCCAGTGGTGGTGGATAACGTGTGTTTCCTCTTACACAATGTGAAGCGTCTAGTCTGAGCATCTGGAAAAGCTCTCTAAATCTAATCAATTATTCATTATTGTTTGGCGACAAATCTCTTTCTGCTAGTGTTTTTCTGTGGATTGTTCTTGGTATCACTGAGCCACTCTGTTGAGGAGAGTCAGGAGAGTGCTAGAAGAGAGCAATAAGTAAGACAATCAAAACAGGTTAAACAGTTGTTGCTGTCGGCCTAATACCTCAGCTCCAGGACAGGATTCTGACACCTCTACGTATCACACTATGAGATGTGGAAGTGAAATCATACTAGAGTACATATCGTGCCACCTCAGTTCTTGGAAGTCTAGTCCTGTCTAGAAAAGTTTGGGGTGAGTTGTGGATCTTTTCAAGCTAGCTCAGCCAACTAGGCCGCTACATTACATTTCAGCTACATCAAGTGTCTCTGGATATGAGCAATCCTGACATCAAAAACATTTAGAGCTCAACCTTCAGTGGCAACTCTGCTTGGAACAACGTCATGACATAAAAATCCCCAACTGTTCATCCTAATCTGTCTGAGGAGTTGTCATGGTGCTCTTATTTCTAGTTCCTTTCTCGTTCTGTATATTAATAACAGCCAAAAATGGTTTGCTATCAACCAGATGTATTGGGACTGCATACGGGTGCTGGTAGCTTGCCAAGAAATATTACCTGGAACCCATCGGCAGTAAAAAACAGCATGTGGTTGTACCACTATCTTCACAAACCTCATTTTGTATTTCTGCGAGGCCGGCAGCTGCAGCGATAGACGGATGAGGAGAATGTCCGGAGGGAAAATTGTCATAGCTGACGAATTCCATTACCTCTGTCAGGCTGTGTGAAGACTCCAATCTGGTGTTGAAATGAAACTAGCTCCTGTGCACCATCCGCGACGGACTCTGATAAAAGTGTCTCACTTTAACAGACTGGGAACTTCAGTGTTTATAGGTAAAATGGCTGACTTACCTATTCCTACTCTGAAAGCCCTAGTTCACTCAAAATCAACATAGGCTACATACAGTACATCACATTGTAAAGGGACTTCGTCATCTAGGATCGTGTTCATTTGTGTTTCAGATGTTGAATTTATTTCTACTGTAACCGAAACACGTGTAGTGTAACTAACTGGCAATAAAGGGTTGAAACCCTATGACCATGTCTCATGACTGTGGTGTAACGTCACAGCTGAGATAATATACAGTACACATAAATACTTAAACACATAGCCCTGCTGAGTTAACTGAGGCCAATATGGTTGCCGACTGCAACACACCCCACAGGGCATCTGCTTCATGTTAGCCGGGGCTCTTTTTGTCAGTCCCCCCCCCCCCCCCCCCACACACACACACACACACACACACACACACACACACCCTCTCCCCTTAATCCCTCCTGCCTAGGATGGTACCCCCTGCTGATGGAGCATGTAGGGGAGGGAAGCCCCTCGCTTGCTACAGCAGATGGCTCCATGAATCATTTCATAGTGTCACGTTGAATAAGACATGAACACTTTAGAGGAGAGGAAACTAGGGACAGGGGAACGGTACATTACAGGGAAATTAACCTACCGCTGCTCCCAGACATTACTAGAAAAGGAATGGTGGATGGGCAACACTTCCGGCGCCGACAGAGATGGCCGCCTCGCTTCGCGTTCCTAGGAAATTATGCAGTATTTTGTTTTTTTATGTGTAATTTTTTACAATGATACCACAGAAAATCTTAGGTTTTATTACATACAGTCGGGAGGAACTATTGGATATAAGAGCAACGTCAACTCACCAACATTACGATCAGGAATACGACTTTCCCGATGCGAATCCTCTGTTTGGCCTACCACCCAGGACAATGGATCGGATCCCAACCGGCGATCCAAACCAACAACACCATAGAAGTGGCAGACGGAGCGGTCTTCTGGTCAGGCTCCGTAGTGTACATAGTACGTACATAGTATGTATGTAGTGTACATCGCGCACCGCTCCCGCACCGCTTCATTCGACTCTATGTAAACTGGAAACCATATATCCTGAGGCTGCATTTATTGTAGCTGGGGATTTTAACAAGCCTAATCTGAAAACAAGGCTCCCCAAATTCTATCAGTATATTGATTGTGCTACCAGGGCTGGCAAAACCCTAGATCACTGTTATTCTAACTTCCGCGACGCATATAAGGCCCTCCCCTGCCCTCCCTTTGGAAAAGATGACCACGACTCCATTTTGTTGCTTCCAGCCTATAGACAGAAACTAAAACAGGAAGCACCCGGGCTCAGGTCTGTTCAACGCTGGTAGGACCAATCGGATTCCATGCTTCAAGATTGCTTCTATCACGTGGACTGGGATATGTTCTGCATAACGTCGAACAACAACATTGATGAATACGCTGATTCGGTGAGCGAGTTTATTAGCAAGTGCATCGGTGATGTTGTACCCACAGTGTCTATTAAAACATTCCCCAACTACAAACCGTGGATTGATGGCAGCATTCACGAAAAACTGAAAGCTCAAACCACTGCTTTTAATCAGGGCAAGGTGACCGGAAACATGACTGAATACAAACAGTGTAGCTATTCCCTCCGCAAGGCAATCAAACAGGCTAAGCGTCAGTATAGAGACAAAGTGGAGATGCAATTCAACGGCTCAGACACGAGAGGTATGTGGCAGGGTCTACAGTCAATCATGGACTACAAAAGAAAAACCAGCCCCATCGCGGACCACGATGTCTTGCTCCCAGACAGACTAAACAACTTTTTTGCTCATTTTGAGGACAATACAGTGCCACTGACACGGCTCGCGACCAAAACCTGCGGGCTCTCCTTCACTGTAGCCAATGTGAGTAAAACATTTAAATGTGTTAACCCTCGCAGGGCTGCAGGCCCAGACAGCATCCCCGGCCACATCCTCAGAGCATGCGCAGACCAGCTGGCTGGTGTGTTTGCAGACATATTCAATAAATCCTTATCCCAGTCTGCTGTTCCCACATGTTTCAAGAGGGCCACCATTGTTCCTGTTCCCAAGAAAGCTATGGTAACTGAGCTAAATGACTACCTCCCTGTTGCACTCACTTCTGTCATCATGAAGTGCTTTGAGAGACTAGTCAAGGACCATATCACCTCCACCCTACCTGACACCCTAGACCAACTCCAATTTGCTTACCGCCCCAATAGGTCCGCAGACGACGCAATCGCCATCACACTGCACACTGCCCTAACTCATCTGGACAAGAGGAATACCTATGTGAGAATGCTGTTCGTCGATTAAAGCTCAGCATTTAACACCATAGTACCCTCCAAACTCGTCATTAAGCTCGAGACCCTGGGCCTCGACCCCGCCCTGTGCAATTGGGTCCTGGACTTCCAGACAGGCCGCCCCCAGGTGGGGAGGGTAGGTGACAACATCTCCACCCCGCTGATCCTAAACACTGGGTCCCCACAAAGGTGCGTTCTCAGCCCTCTCCTGTACTCCCTGTTCACCCACGACTGCGTGGCCATGCACGCCTCCAACTCAATCATCAACTTTTCAGACGACACTACAGTGGTAGGCTTGATTACCAACAACGACGAGACAGCCTACAGGGAGGAGGTGAGGGCCTTCGGAGTGTGGTGTCAGGAAAATAACCTCACACTCAATGTCAAAAAAGCAGATGATCGTGGACTTCAGGAAACAGCAGATGGAGCAGCCCCCTATCTACATTGACGGGACAGTAGTGCAGAGGGTGGAAAGTTTTAAGTTCCTCGGTGTACACAGACAGCGTGGTGAAGAAGGCGCAGCAGCGCCTCTTCAACCTCAGGAGGCTGAAGAAATTTGGCTTGTCACCAAAAACACTCACAAACTTTTACAGATGCACAATCGAGAGCATCCTGTCGGGCTGTATCACTGTCTGGTATGGCAGCTGCTCCGCTCATAACCATAAGGCTCTCCAGAGGGTAGTGAGGTCTGCACAACGCATCACCGGGTGCAAACTACCTGCCCTCCAGGACACCTACACCACCCGATGTCACAGGAAGGCCAAAAAGATCATCAAGGACAACAACCACCTGAGCCACTGCCTGTTCACCCCGCTATCATCCAGAAGGCGAGGTCAGCACAGGTGCATCAAAGCGGGGACCGAGAGACTGAAAAACAGCTTCTATCTCAAGGCCATCAGACTGTTTAACAGCCATCACTAACATTGAGTGGCTGCTGCCAACATACTGACTCAACTCTAGCCACTCTAATAATGGAAAAATTGATGTAATCAATTTATCACTAGCCACTTTATATAATGCTTACATACCCTACATTGCTCATCTCATATGTATATACTGTACGCTAAACCATCTACTGCATCTTGCCATCTTGATGTAATTAAATGTATCACTAGCCACTTTAAACAATGCCACTTTGTATTGTAACGGTCGTCGTATGAAGGAGAGGACCAAAGTGCAGCATGGTAAGTGTTCATTTTGTTTTTAATAAGAATAGTGAACACTGAAACAAAAACAATAAAACGACAAGCGAACAGTCCTGAACGGTGAAATAAAACACAGAACAGAAAATAATCACCCACAACTCAAAAGTGAAACCAGGCTACCTAAGTATGGTTCTCAATCAGGGACAACGATTAACAGCTGCCTCTGATTGAGAACCATACCAGGCCAAACACAGAAATCCAAAATTATAGAAAAAGGAACAGACTGCCCACCCCAACTCACGCCCTGACCATACTAAAACAAAGACAAAAACAAAGGAACTAAGGTCAGAACGTGACAGTACACCCCCCTCAAAGGTGCGGACTCCGGCCTCAAAACCTGAACCTGGGTGGGCGTCTGTCCGCGTTGGCGGCTCTGGCGCGGGACGTGGACCCCACTCCACCATAGTTTTTGTCCACCTCTTCACCTGCCTCCGTGGCCTCTTTAGAGCGGCGGCCCTCGCTGCCGACCTCGGACTGGGGACCCTAGGTCCCGAATGGACGGGAGATTCCGGCAGCACCGGACGGACGGGAGATTCCGGCAGCACCGGACGGACGGGAGATTCCGGCAGCACCGGACAGGCGGGAGACTCCGGCAGCTCCTGGCTGACGGACGGCTCTGGCAGCTCCTGACTGACGGACGGCTCTGGCAGCTCCTGACTGACGGACAGCTCTGGCAGCTCAGGACAGACGGGCGGCTCTGGCAGCTCAGGACAGATAGGCGGCTCTGGCAGCTCAGTACAGACGGGAGACTGGCAGCTCAGGACAGACGGGAGATTCTGGCAGCTCAGGACAGACGGGAGACTCTGGCAGCTCAGGACAGACGGGCGGCTCTGGCAGCTCAGGACAGACGGGAGCACCTGTAGGGAGGAGACGGAGAGACAGCCTGGTGCGGGGGGCTGCCACCGGAGGCCAGGTGTGTGGAGGAGGCACCGGATAGACCGGACCGTGGAGGCGCACTGGGGATCTCGAGCACCGCGCCTGCCCAACCCTACCTGACTGAATGCTCCCCATAGCCAGGCCAGTTCGGTGAGGTGGAATAGCCCGCACTGAGCTGTGCTGGCGAACCGGGGACACCATGCGTAAGGCTGGTGCCATGTACCCCGGCCCGAGGAGACGCACTGGAGACCAGATGCGCTGAGCCGGCTTCATGGCACCTGGCTCGATGCCCACTCTAGCCTGGCCGATATGAGGCACTGTTATGTACCGCACAGGGCTATGCCTGCGCACCGGGGACACCGTGCGCCTCACGGCATAACACGGTGCCTGCCCGGTCCCCCTCTCTCCACGGTAAGCACGGGGAGTTGGCTCAGGTCTCCTACCTGACTTAGCCACACTCCCCGTGTGCTCCCCCCAATAATTTTCGAGGACTGCCTCTTGGGCTTCCAACCGCGCTGCCGTGCTGCCTCCTCATACCACCGCCTCTCGGATTTCGCTGCCTCCAGCTCTGCCTTGGGGCGGCGATACTCTCCCGGCTGTACCCAGGGTCCCTTGCCATCCAGGATCTCCTCCCATGTCCAGGAGTCTGAGACTGCCCACCCCAACTCACGCCCTGACCAGACTAAAACAAAGACAAAAACAAAGGAACTAAGGTCAGAACGTGACATATATATTGTTTTCATACCCTACATTACTCATCTCATATGTATATACTGTACTCTATACCATCTACTGCATCTTGCTTATGCCGTTCGGGCATCACTCATTCATATATTTTTATGTACATATTCATATTCATTCCTTTACACTTGTGTGTATAAGGTAGTTGTTGTGAAATTGTTAGGTTATATTACTCGTTAGATATTAATGCATGGTCGGAACAAGAAGCACAAGCATTTCACTACAAGCGCATTAACATCTGCTAACCATGTGTATGTGACAAATACATTTAATTTGATTTTGATTTGATTTGAGATGGGGACAGAGAGAACTCTCTCTCTCTCTCTCTCTCTCTCTCTTTCTCTCTGACTCACTCCACCTGTGAGAGTGTTGCTGTTCCTTCTCATGCTGTGTTCTTGGGTAATCAGGCAGACAGACAGACAGGGAGGCAGGGAGGCAGGCAGGCAGGCAGGGAGACAGACAGACAGACAGACAGACAGACAGACAGACAGGGAAGCAGGCAGGCAGGCTGGCAGGGAGGCAGGCAAGTAGACAGGGAGGGAGGGAGAATGGCAGACAGGGAGGGGACAGGGAGGGAGGCAGGCAGACAGTGAGGGGGGAAGGCAGGCTGCTCTGTATGTGTCAGCGGGCCTCTGACGCACGGCCAGCGCCAGACATGCTCAGAATCACAACAACATTTCCCAACGCATGGTGGCTACAGAGAGGTGACGCTTCCCAAATGGCTCCCTATATAGCGTACTACTTTTGACCAGAGCCCTATGGGAAGTGCACTATGTAGGGAATAGGGTGCCATTGGGATGCAACCGCTGTGCCATTGTTCGAGGTAGATGTTGCCCTTTACCACAGATCTAGGATCAGATCTCTCTAACTCCTATCCTAAACTTAACCATCAGGGGAATGACAAAATATCTGACCCTGTATCAGTGGTTAGGTAACATTTTTCCATATGCTTCCTCTCTGCCGTGTTTATCTCCAATAAAGTCTTCCTCTGCTGCTGTACTGTGTGTGTTAGACACATATTAGTTTGGGGCGGCAGGTAGCCTAGTGGTTAGAGTTTTGGACTAGTAACCGAAAGGTTGCAAGATCAAATCCCTGAGCTGACAAGGTAAAAATCTGCCGTTCTGCCCCTGAACAAGGCAGTTAACCCACTGTTCCTAGGCCGTCATTGTAAATAATAATTTGTTCTTAACTGACTTGCCTGGTTAAATAAAATATTGAATAGGCTGATTTTTATGGGAGAGCACTGGTGGGCAAAGAGTCTTATGATACTGTGTTCGCATCTCACACCAGCTGAGCCAACGCCTTCTGGCTTGTGTAAGGAAGGAGTGAGCTTCTACCAGAGGCTACAAGCTATAAGGTGAGATAAGATAAGCATATTTAGTTATGGTTGAGGGCAGGGGTGATAGTTTCTTCAGTGATGTCATTGCTATGCTAGTAAGGGACGACTAGCCGCATTAACAATGAAGAAAACCTTGACCCAACCCTGCGAACTGCTAACTGGTTTTACAAAGAAAGGAACTCCAGTTATTGTCATTTTAGATGTAATCCTGATTCCTGATCTTCCCTACCACACATATGTTAATTAAGGACTAAAATATGCATATATTAATAATAATGGAGAGATATAGAGAGGAACTCCATGGAGAACCCAGTCCTTGAGTGGAACCCCTGCGTTGAACAAAGACCACAAATCCCAAAAGTGAATACATTAACCCACTTTTCACTCCACATTAATTTAATGATATGGAGGAGGAGATTCATCTGTCATGTTTTTTGTGTATGTGTATATGTGGGGCTCCCGAGTGGTGCAGCCATCTAAGGCCTGCAGCTCAGTGCTAGAGGTGTCACTACAGACCCTGGTTCAATTCCAGACTGTATCACCATGGGCTGTTATTGGGAGTCGCAGGTGACGGTGCACAATTGGCCCAGCGTTGTTAGGGTTTGGCCGGGTTAGGCCGTCATTGTAAATAAGAATTTGTTCTTAAATGACTTGCCAAGTTAAATAAAGGTTAAAGAAAAATAATAATTTACCAGCTACACGTTGAGGTTAGATAGTAGTAGCCTACCTTTCTAGACCCACAATCTCTCAGTGTTCAGAACAGTTTGTATGATTTTGTTCCTCATCAAAGGGAATGGCATCTTCTCCTCTGGACAGGTGGACATGCCACTGCTGTTTTCCTTCAGCTGTTCTTGTCTAATGATGTTCTGTATTATGTCAATCTGTATTATGTTTCATGTTGTGTGTTGGACCCCAGGAAGAGTAGCTGCTGCTTTTGCAACAGCTAATTGGGACCTAATAGAATACCAAATTCCAGTCTTTACCAATAACCACAGCACCATCTGCTGTTCAAGAAAACACTACTAGAGGGCTCTACACAGAATAGGCTGGTGCACACAATTATTTATTTATACACTAGATGACTGATAGGGGGCGCTGTGTTGGCACTCCCTCACTGTTGTAAAACACATGCATGTAAAAAAAAATGCATGTATTAATGTGTACATTTGTTTTTGCCTCGTTTATTCTGTTACAGACACATTTATGCATACTATTATATTATGTGAGCTAAACATAAAATAACAATATATGAAAACATTTTCCTTAAAGTATCATTTGTTGTATTACTAATGTTATTGTCCCCACTTCAACAAAAAAAGACTTAAACGCATGTTCTTGAAACATTTAACTGAAATGCAGTAGCATCCCATTTATTCCTATGGAGGACTGGTCCTACTGGGGAGTGCCAATATGGCCGACAGGTGGCTTCAAAGCCTCTCAATGGCCAATACATAGAATTCACAATTCAGGGTTTATATACATCATTGGGTGCACATAATAAGCACTAGTAGAAACACACAAATATAACAACAACATAAAAGAATGGGAAGATGGTTTTGTATGATGCACTGACAAAATGCCATAACCCAGGGTTAGAGCCAAGATGGAGGTACGGATGCTTCAACACAGCGTCCCCTATTAGTCATCTAGTGTTTATATCACAGAGAGAGCAAAGTGTTCAGTCTACAGCGACTAATGCATGCTGGTGTTGGGTGGGCTTTTGGAAGGCCTGCATTCACTCAGTCACTCTTTTCACGCCACTTCGATACAAAGTGATTTTCATAGTAGGTTAGGAGAGCATTTTTGCTAAACCTAACCCTAACCCATTTCCTAACCTTAACCTCAGTCTCCTAACCCGCTACATTAATTATCCTAGCCTGTGGCGTAAGTTCTACTAACCTTCCACGAATAAAATAGTTTTTCGCCTTATGAATATGGAGTTTTTCCTGGTCACGATACATGGTCAGGAACCAGTCATCATTCATGAGTAGGGCCAAAGATGGTGGAACAATCAAGATATCCCATAAAGGCTGTTTGCCATTGAAACAAATGTTCACAGTTCCCATCTACTTAATGGAATTTGTATTTGTTTCATTGACCCATTGTTGACATTGTCCCAAAATGTTTTGCTTGTCGACACTCAAGTTTTCAAGATATGTAACTTTCAAAATACAGAAATCATTGTATGGTATGATTTCTGTATTTTGAAAGTGAAATATCTTGAAAACTTGACAGCAGCTGGGTCTGGTCTACTTAGTAAGTTTTAGTTATTTTTAACCAGAAAAAAGAGCCTATAAAATGTCTCGCTTTCTCTTCTGTCTCATGAGCCATGCAGTGAGGATTCAGTTTCTTTCATTGGGTGGCAGCAAAGAGCTATCTCCAGTGCCACTAACAGCATTATAGTAGATCGGCAGTGTATCATTTACAGTGTAATCAATGGTTTATTACACAGAGAAATTGACTGCTGTTATGGACGACTGCTTAAACAGACCACTGACATTTCATATCATATGAACGTGTCATTTAGCATGAAGCTGTGATGTTTGTGTTACAGTTGTGCCACCTATCCTCTCTATGGGTCTGAAACCTCCAGTGATGCCCTTGATGACGTTTTAGTGACAGGGCTCTAATGCTCTTTCACCTTCTCTCGTCCCTCTCTCTTTCTCTCTGTCCAGATCACAGGGGCGATCCTCTTAGCTGTGGGACTATGGGGAAAGTTTATGCTGGGTGCGTACATATCTATCATTGCTGACAGCTCCACCAACGCTCCTTATGTTCTCATCGGCACCGGAACATGCATCATCGTGTTCGGACTGTTTGGATGCTTCGCTACCTGCCGCGGGAGCCCATGGATGCTCAAGCTGGTGAGAGCTAGGAGAAGTTGGTGAGAGCTAGGAGAAGTTGGTGAGCGCTAGGAGAAGTTGATGAGAGCTAGGAGAAGTTGGTGAGAGCTAGGAGAAGTTGGTGAGAGCTAGGAGAAGTTGATGAGCGCTAGGAGAAGTTGATGAGAGCTAGGAGAAGTTGATGAGAGCTAGGAGAAGTTGATGAGAGCTAGGAGAAGTTGGTGAGTGCTAGGAGAAGTTGATGAGAGCTAGGAGAAGTTGGTGAGAGCTAGGAGAAGTTGGTGAGAGCTAGAAGAAATTGGTGAGGGCTAGGAGAAGTTGGTGAGAGCTAGGAGAAGTTGGTGAGCGCTAGGAGAAGTTGGTGAGAGCTAGGAGAAGTTGATGAGAGCTAGGAGAAGTTGGTGAGAGCTAGGAGAAATTGTTGAGAGCTAGGAGAAGTTGATGAGAGCTAGGAGAAGTTGGTGAGCGCTAGGAGAAGTTGGTGAGCGCTAGGAGAAGTTGATGAGAGCTAGGAGAAGTTGATGAGAGCTAGGAAAAGTTGATGAGAGCTAGGAGAAGTTGGTGAGCGCTAGGAGAAGCTGGCGAGAGCTAGGAGAAGCTGGCGAGAGCTAGGAGAAGCTGGTGAGAGCTAGGAGAAGTTGTCTTCCGAGTAACTCAAATTTGTCTATTTCTTCCCACTGGGGAAGAAACAGAATTCAACATCTGTTCCACATTGGTTAAAGTAATATCATTGAAATGACGTGGAAACAACGTTAATTCAACCAGTGTGTGCCCAGTGGGTTTGTTTATGTCTTTGTTTCATTTTTTATTTATTTCCTTCTAAAAAGGTCTTCCTTTTCTACTGTCATTCAATGTTCCTTGCAGTGTTTCGAGAATCTTATCGTGAGCAAAGGGTGAGAAAGTCTGCAAAATATACACAGTAACTCAGTGGCCGTTTTGTGGCGCCCTGTGTGCCCTCTCTCTGCAGTATGCCATGTTCCTGTCCCTGATCTTCCTGGCAGAGCTTGTGGCTGGCATCTCCGGCTTTGTCTTTCGTCATGAGGTAGGTGGCCCTGCCATACCTGCCTCTGGCTCTCACCCACAGAATCATGAGTACCTACCCACAGGGCACAGATGTCAATTCAACGTCTATTCCACGTTAGTTCAACATAATTTTGTTGAACTGACGTGGATACAATGTTGATTCAACCAGTGTGTGCCCAGTGGGCAGAATTCATCAGTCAGAGTGTCCATCTGTTTCACAACGGGAGAAGCTATGAACACAACAAGAACTTTGTGTTTGTGTTCCCAGATAAAGGGAACCTTCCAGAGGACCTTCGGTGAGGCAGTGAAGAACTACAATTCCCAGGATGAGAGGAGCCTGGCTGTGGACAATGTGCAGCGCAGTGTGAGTGACGGTCATTTTGACAGCGAAATTAGGGTTGTGATTAAAAACGGACTGTGATAAATCTCTCTCCAACCCCCTCACTCTCTATCTCTCTTGCTCTCTCCATCTCTCTCTCTCTCTCTCCCCTCCCTCTCCATCCCTCTCTCGCTCTCTCTCCATCCCCCCTCTCTTCCTCCAGTTGAAATGCTGTGGTGTGTTGAACTACACCAGCTGGTTGTCCAGTATCTGGTTCCCTAACAACGGCATCCCACCCAGCTGCTGTGCCAGCATCTCTGACTGTAACTCTTCTGACCTGCACAATGTCACCATAGCCCCCAGCAAGGTCCACCAGCAGGTCAGACACACACACGGACAGACAGACACACACCGTACACACTGACAAACACACTCACTTGTCTAGTCTTCTACAGGGCTGTTATGAGCTGGTGACTGACTTCATTGAGACTAACATGGGGATCATTGCTGGAGTGACATTTGGAATAGCTGTCTCACAAGTAAGTAACAGTATGGGTCAGTTGTTCTTCCACTCTCCTTCTGTGTGTGTGTGTGTGTGTGTGTGGGTGCGTGCGCCCAGTGCAGGTTATTAATGATTACACACGGCTGGGGTGATGTTCACCGCTGCTCCTTCAGACCCAATCAGCTAGTCCGCCACTCAGAGCCTGTTCCATCACACACATACCATTCAGGCGCGCCTCGGGAACTATTATGCAGACCAGAGTACAACAGCACACACACACACACTCTCTCCCCTACCTCCTTCCTTCTCCAGCTCCCTCTCTCTCCATTCCTCTTCTCTCTCCATTTCTCCTCATTTCTCCTCTCCCTCCTTTGCTGTCTCCTCTCTCTCTTTACTATGCGTGAGTGTGGTCGTTACCTCCTGCTCGGCTGACATGCTCGATTAGCCCCACAGCGCCACTCGTCGTCACAGCGACCCCCTCCATTACCCTTAATGGGCCTGGGGGAGGTAGGTAGAGAGAGTGAGAGTGTGTGTGTGTGTGTCTCCGTGGATGCTGTGACCTGCGACAGCCTGCTCTTCTGCAGTCTCGAGCCCATTAATTGCACCGTAAACGTTATGGAGGGAAGCGGCGAGGGGAGAAGGAGGGGTGGCAGAGAGAGATCAATGACACCTCTTATAGGAGCAGCCACCCCTTTAATTCATCTTATCCCTATCCCTTCTCTCTTCCTTCCCTGATCCCCCCTCTCCTCCTTCCCTGATCCCTCCTTGGCCCTCCATCCCCTGGCAATGAGGATGGAGGGAAGAGGGAGAGAAGAGGGAGAGGGTGGAGGGAAGAGGGGGAGGGTGGAGGGAAGGGTGAAGGGAAGAGGGGGAGGATGGAGGGAAGACTGAGGACCTTTAAGAGAGATTATTTATTGTGTGCTGTTGGAACTGACTCATTTTCATCATCACCCCCCTTCTCTCTCCCACTCTCTCCTCTCTTGCTCTCTCCCACTCTCTCTCTCTCCCCCATTATCTCTCTCTTTTCTGCCACTCTCTCTTTCTCTCCAGTCAATTGGTATGCTGTTGGCATGCTGTCTGTCGCGGCTTATCACTGCCAACCAATATGAGATGGTGTAGCAGTGAGGTGCAGGTGAGTCTGACACACATACAAATACCTTATTTCAATCCACCAATCAAATTGACAAAAAAGGATCCAAACATTTCAAACATCCAAACATTGAGTGCATGGCACTCAAGGGTACAGAAAGCACATCCTTCTCCAAACGGCTAGGCTGCCCATGACAGCTGAAACAGAGCAGTACCTAGCCAATTGCATTGCCCTGGTTTTTGTCAGGCCCGCAATCTGGAGGCCACGCACTGCAAGCCTGTGTACGTGGCCGAGACTGCCAAATATCAGCCCCGCCAGCTTGCACCTCCACCCCACCAGCTTTCACCTCCACCCCAGGCTGTTCCAGCATGCCACGAGGGGCTGGTATTTCAGCAGCTTCTCAGCAAAGGCCTGGTCCATGTAGCCGTCCAATGAGCAGCCCACTTCCAAAACAAATACCTCCCCCTGGCCTCCCCCCACAACAACAACATCTGGCACACAGGAAACAGGAATGTTTATGCATGCGTGCTGTTGGTGAGACCACTTGTCCCACCTCGCTGGCTATCAGGTCAACAAGACGGTCATGTCTAGCAATGTATAAATCCTTGTATGATCAGCAGCCATTCACAACATGGGCAATGGACTCCATTTAATTTGACTCGTGTAGAATACAAAATGGGTCATTATCTGCAGGGTACCAGAGTGCTACACACACACACACTTGTGTAGTGCTATTTGTCTCTGTGACTAAGTGCAATGCATCCAGTGTAATAAGGGGTTGTGTCACAGACCTCCATGGCTGGAACCCCTACAGCCCCCTGCAAGTCGCAGTCAAACACACACACACCCACAAACGTGATCTCACTATGCAAGGTAGTTATCGCTAGCTCACACCTTCCCAGCAGGCCCCTCTAATTGGCCGTCCCCGACTGTGCTGCTGTGGATTATAAATAAAGCTGTTTGGCTCGCAATTAAACACTCTGATTTATACCGTGTTGGCAGGGCTGTGTGGCGTGATTATGCCTTAAAGAGTTAGAATCCCCCACTTCTCCCCCCTATGACACACTGGCTTAACCTCATAGGGTTTAGCCTGATAGTGTTTAGCCTGCTAGCGGTTAGCATAGCCGAGCTTCACCAGAGCGTCATTGTCAATTCGAAGCTTGCAGAATCTATTACTGGCTCCTATCCACCAGACACTACTTGGCTGTTTTGTCACTTCAGAAGCCTCAAGGCTCTAAATAGACCAGAAGCCTGGCACTGGAGGCTCCGGGAGGGTTAACCGACAGACTGCGTTCCACAGGTGCAGAGAGAGAGAGTGGCATTTAGGCTTCTTATACACATCACAGTCCAAAGGCTCCGCTCATTACAGCAGACAAATGGCTATCCCTCTGGCTGTGTGGCGGCCCTGCAGAGACTTCTCAGGGAGATCTGTCTTCCAAAAGCTTCAGGTGACAAGTTCCAAAAGAGAGGATCCCCTCGTTGTCACTGATTATGAGTGGTGGTGATGGTGTTTTCAGGGAATGTAGTCACACATGCGCAGAGACACACATACACACACAATCATGTTGAGTCTCTCTGTGATTGTCGGCACCTTTGTTATTTGTTTCCTTCCAGGGAGACCAGGAGGAGGAGAGAGTACACATCACCTTGGAAACTGGGGAGGAACACACCCAAACACTCCATTCTTACTTTTCCACTCCTTATCTTTCTTACTTTATCACTCTCGTTTTCTCTCTTTCAACACATTCCTTAATATGCCATCATGCCATGACTAAAAATGTTACCTTTCAAGACCTTAATTCTTCTAAAATGAATGGTTGTCGATTAGCACTTGCCTCAGCCATATGCTCTGATCCAGGCATGCCATGCCTAATTCAAACAGTACCAATCTTCACTTACACAAGTTGACAATCTTCCTAAGAAATTGCCTTGATGCAACATAGCAGTGGAACGAGGAGCTATCTTCCCCAGTCTAAATTTCCTGGAAATACTTTGAGAGATGCCATCAGAATTTCCAATGAGGTCTTCGAAAGAAACTTGAGCCCACTCAGAAGGGACTGAGTTTCTCTGACTGACACACACGCACACACACAGCGTCTGCTTTTTTGCTGCTACATGGACTACAGTAAACCTACATCCTGCTTCTAATGACTATCACTCTAAATGACCTTGTGCAAGTTGCTCTCTGTGGATGTGTATTTGTGATGCGTTTAGATCCTCTGTATTCAGTCCTGTACTTGGTGATCTCTGCCACTCCCTCCCCTGTGCCTTCTGTCTGTCAGTCATAATCAGTTATAATGTTGTTTTGTTGTTGTAATATTTCATTTCATTTTAAAAGTCTTAACTAGTCATGTGTGTTTCTATAACAGTAGTCTGAGACACAGACATTTTTCTGGTTTAAACTCCAGTTTTGGTGTTCAAATGTTTTTACACATTCACCTTCTGCTTGAGATCCCATTCTATTTGACTATCCTTGTCCATTCTCCAGCACATCCAGTTCTCTCTCTCTCTCTCCACCGCCACACCCCAGTACATTCGGTTCCAACACCCTCCCCCCTGACTGACGCATATCGCTGCACAAACTAGAGTTTCAATGAGTCAGCACTGCTTTCTGATGATGAGAGAAGACTATTCTACTTCCTGTCTTTTGTTGTTGCCGTTTGCTTCTCACTATATGGGATTGGTAGACAGAGAGAGAGCCAACTGGGCACAGACTGGTTGAATCAATGTTGTCATTTCAATGAAATGATGTGGAATAGACAATGAATTGATGTCTGTGTCCAGTGAGAGAAAGAGAGAGAGAGTCATTCTCAGTGGCAGGACTTGAGGTGTTCAAGCTCGATTCGGTCTGTCATTGCTCTGGACAATCAAATGAAATACCACTTTTTAAAGATTAGCCACTTTTGTGTATTACTTAAATGGAGAATCAGTAAAATGACAGCAACCTCTTAGGTGGTAATGACTGTAGGAATAATAAGCTTTAGCGAGGGCCTGGGGGTAGAATGGAGTGGGGCAGACCACCGAGGTCACTGACACTGTTACTGGTTTCATTCCACTGTCATGTGAGTACAGAAAGCTGGTTCCAAGATTCTATTCCTGTAATTACTAGGATTCTTTTAGGTTTTTGTTTTGGGGTATTGACGCATTCTGAAGTTGCTCTGTGTTTTCGGGGGATCAGTATAAAACCAATGTACATGATCAATTTATCTCTCAATCCAAAATTGGACAGATGAAATAAGACTGTATAAAAAAAGAAAACGTTTTAAAATGCATCGCCAGCTAGCATGCCAACAAATGTATGTTGATATTGTGAACAATTGTGATCTTGAATCTATGAATAAAATGGTCATTACATCGTTTCAGTTGTGAGTTTCTGTTGTGAGATATTTACTCTTGTATTTCTAGAACCGAGAATTTTTTGTTGTTGATAATAAACGTGGGTAGTTAATCATCATTAATTAATTCTGCCCCTGATAGATCCAATATAATTTACAGGTAGCAATAATATTTTTTACCCCACGGTGTCACTATCACATCTATGAAAAACGTATTCGCGATCCCGTCTAGAAAGGGTGTTCGTGAGACAGATTTGACCATAGAATTAGCAATTAGAATAATTTAATAGAATCTTTATGGGCTTGACTCTAAAAAAAAAATTACGAACAAGAACAACATCCAATGAAATCCTTACCGTTTGTTACAATGTAACTTATTCACAATGGACATCCGTATTCGTGATCATGAATCTGTTACAGCATCAAACTATACTATGTTGATACAGCATAAAAACGAACTACTTTGTTGATAGTGTATACATTGTTAAAATGTAGTACACCTACTACTTAAAGTGTTTTTGTGGGCAGGAATGACGCAACCCCAGCCTGAAATAAACTCCTGCTTCAACACGTCGCCAGTTTCCTCAGATGAGCCTGCTCTATTCCACAACTCAAATTACATAATTATGATTCCTTCCTCGCCTCCGTATTTCTTTGAAAGCATGTCATTTGAGACCTTCAAATTCAAATGTACACGAGCCCTGGTTTTACGAAAACTGTGAAAGCAAGTTTGTCACAGTACACATTTGAGTTATCAGTATTGAAGTGACATTATGTTATTTTCTTCATAATCTCTCCAAAAGAGGAAGTATGGAAGGAAGGTAAAGATAGGTGGTTTTGTTGAAGGAAGTAAACATGTTCTAACCGGGAATTGACTTGCCAGAAAATCAGCGGGGATGGTGAGAGACCGGCTAAAATCTGATTGGCTGAAAACAGAGTTACGGCTTGTGGGCTGACGCCAGTACGCCACTCTGCATCTCACCGTCCTCCTGCTGGTGCTGAGGATTTATCAATTAAGCTAGCAAGCTGCTATCGGTCGCTTTGCTCACAACAAGCTGTCAAATTAAGACTTTATGCCTTCCACAGAAGTTTAACAGGTGAAGTGGTTATTCGGAAAAATACCAGGGACGATAACATCACGGTGAGTTTGTACTGCTTGAGCTAAATGTAATCTACAAATATGGCTAGCTAATGTTAGCTGTTAATTCAGTGAGTTGAGAACGGAAGCATCTATTGGCCAGTGTAAGGATTTCTTAATTTTTGGTAGGCCTACTATGCAACTAATGATACTGAAATAACGTTACTTGAAGTAACTAACCGTATGGTGTCTCTTATTTCAGGTCGTTCATCCAGTTACTTTAGCCTGAGGGGAAACATTCGACTGAGACAGATCCGGGAACGCCCTTGGAAAAAAGCCACTTGTTAGTCAATTAGTGAGTAACGTTAGGTAGTACAGTTCTCACAAGGCAGGCAAGACGTTTGAGAAGTCTGGACGTTTCCTCGGGCTGAGTAAGCTTTTGCAGCAGCTAAATTTGTAATTGTTATCCGATAAAGAGCATTAGCTAGTTAGCTTGCTAAGGTTGATTTCAGACTGACAGAGTAAAACTACATTATCATCGGTGATTCGAGGTAACTAGATTATCTGCACGCGGTCAGGGTTCTCGCAAAAATGATGCAAATTTCGGATTCGTACAATCAAAAGAATTCATTGTTCAATGCAATGAACCGATTTATTGGTGCCGTAAATAACATGGATCAGACGGTGATGGTTCCTAGTCTGCTAAGAGACGTGCCTCTAGACGAGGAAGAAGAGGTGAAAACGATATCACCGATTAGGACCGCCAGCAATGGGTCAACCACCTATTTCCAGGACGGGGACATGTACAATTACTATGTGCTATTAAAATCGATCAGGAATGACATCGAATGGGGGGTCCTACAAGCCGACGACAGGCGGAAAGAAAAAATGGGGGTGACCGCGTTGGACATATCCAGAATAGAATCCGATGATGATGATTTGGAGAAACAATTTCATTATCATTTGACCGGACTACACACGGTTCTGTCTAAGCTTACCCGGAAAGCAAACACCCTCACGAACAGGTACAATCAGGAGATTGGAATAAGGGGCTGTGGACTGTGACTACTAGAAAGTTGAGTGTGTCAGACGATAACATCAAAAGCCATTGAATGGTGGGAATGTCCTAGTGATATCGTTTGTATTTATTCCCACAGTGGGAATAAATAAATGTAACCTACTAGACGTGTTTCATATGCATTGTTAAACATTTTCCATCTACTGTTTGAATGATTTGTTTAAACTAAATCTTGTGTATTAATGGCTTGTTGTATGGATGGTCTATCCACATTAACATTGTTTGTTGTTGATTGGGCAACATTGCATAATGCCTACTGACAGTGATTTCATATGTTATGGTAGCAATGAGTCATTGCCATACCATTGACTAAATCATATGCTTGATAATCTATGAATTGGAATCAAATGATAATCATTTTGAATTTGAGAGATTCCAAGAGATTAACACCAACTGTAAACCTTATTTTAGCGCCATTTTATTTTTCTATAGAAATGACGGCTCAGCGATTAAACATCTGCTTATTGTTACGTTGTGATCAGTTTATTTGACACAGTCACTGGTTTATTGAGAGGTACACAACTTCGGCGTGATAGTTTTGTGACTTGATTAAACTGTAAGATTGTGATTAGTCTGTGAACTGAATCCTACAGTGGGTATAGAAAGTCACCACCTCCTTTCAAAATGTTCACCTTTTGTTGCCTTACAGCCTGAAATGTAAACACATATATTTAGACTTTTCCCAGCTTTATTTACACACCATAACCCACAACATCCAAGTGAATCTTTCTCTTCTAAACTCAAAAGTAAAACAGTAAAATAACCTATTTGGATAAGTGAACCCCCACCCCTTCAACTTGCTGAGGTATAACCAACCACCTTCCAGATCACAAGTCAAGCTAATTGTCTTCCATCTGAGATCCATTTTTAGGACTTTGATTATTTCAGAATAAAAGCAGTTTTTCATAGAGGACTCAGTAGTGAAATTCAAAGCAATGAGTCCACTATGGTAGGACATGTACTGTCAAAGGATCTACGAGATAAAGTTGTGAATAGGCACAAGTCGAGATGGATATAAAAATATTTCAAAGGCTTTGTCCCTTGGAGCACAGTTAAGACCATTATTATTTGTTTTTATTTAACTGTTAGTTTACCAGGTAAGATGACTGAGAACATTCTTATTTACAGCAACGACCTGGGGAATAGTTACAGGGGAGAGGAAGGGGATGACTGAGCCTATTGTAAGCTATTAACAAGTGGTTAAGGTGTATGGCACCACTCAGACCCCGCATAGATCAGGTCATCCCTCCAAACTGGATAACCGGGCAAGGAGGAGACTGATCAGAGAGGCTACAATTGGCGACTTTGAGGGAGTTTCAGGCCTTTATGGCAAAGACTCGTCAATGTGTGCATGTGCCCACTATCACAAGCACTCTACAAATCTGGCCTCTATGGGAGGGTGGCAAGAAGAAAAGAAAAAACCCGTTTGAGCTTTGCCAAAAAGCACATTGTAGATTTTGAGGGAAAGTGGAAAAGGATGCTGTGGTCAAATGAGACAAATTCACCTTTTTGGTCTGAATGCAAAATGATAGGTATGGAGAAAACCCAATACATCTTTCCACCCAAAGAACACCATGTCTACATTAAAGAACACCATGTCTACAGTAAAGAACACCATGTCTACAGTAAAGAACACCATGTATACAGTAAAACAACATGTATACAGTAAAACACCATGTCTACAGTAAAGAACACCATGTATACAGTAAAACACCATGTCTACAGTAAAACACCATGTCTACAGTAAAACACCATGCCTACAGTAAAGAACAGCATGTATACAGTAAAGAACACCATGTCTACAGTAAAGAACGCCATATCTACAGTAAAACACCATGTAAAACAGTACAGTAAAACACCATGTCTACAGTAAAGAACACCATGTATACAGTAAAACACAATGTCACCAAAGCACATTGCCAAAGCAACCGTACAGTGGCTGAATGACAAGAAGGTGAATGTCCTCGAGTGCCTAGCCAGAGCCCCGACCTAAATCCCATTGAGAATCTGTGGAATGACTTGAAGAGTGCAGTCCATAAACGGTCACCATGCAATTTGACTGAGCTTCAACAATTCTACAAGGAAGAATGGGAAAATGTTGCACAGTCAAGGTGTGCAAAGTTATTAGAGACGTATTCAAAGAGACTCATGACTGGTTTTCTGGTTCAACCAACTCTGTTCATTTATCCGACTAGGGTATTTTGCAGATTTAATTTGAATACATTTTTTGTAAGAATTATTTAAACATTTTTTTACTTGGATATTCTGGGTTACTGTGTGTAAATATAGCAGAACATTTTTTTTTAATGTGTTTTCATTTCAGGCTGTAACAGCATGCCCAAACCAGGACGCATGTGAGTGTCCGAGTGCACCACCGTGCGCAAATTAAGTTTGTCCCCCCGCACCAAACGCGATCACAACACGCAGGTTGAAATATCAAAACACACTCAGAACCAATTATTATCTTAATTTGGGGACAGGTCGAAAAGCATTAAACATTTATGGCAATTTAGCTACCTAGCTTGCAGTTGCTAGCTAATTCGTCCTGGGATATAAACATTGGGTTGTTATTTTACCTGAAATGCACAAGGTCCTCTCCTACAATTAATCCACACATAAAACGGTCAACCAAGTCGTTTCTAGCCATCTCTCCTCCTTCCAGGCCTTTTCCTCTTTGGACTTTATACGGTGATTGTCATCTAACTTTCATAATAAGGTGTATTACCACGACCGACTGACCTCAGTTCATCATTCAATGACCCACGTGGGTATAACCAATGAGGAGATGGGAGAGGCAGGACCTGCACAAGTTCACTGTCACAAATAAAACTGACTTGCAAGCAGATGCTTGTTGGCGCACGTGAGCAGTGTCAGTGCAATGATTGAATAACGTGTGTGTACATTTATTTTGCAATGCTCGCGCATGCGATACGAGCGATGTGGTCAGCATGTAAGGCAACAAAGGGTGAACATTTTGAAAGGGGGTGGTGACTTTCTATACCTACTGTATATTCTGGGCAAATAGGAATTTGTCAATAAGGTCATCTGAGGTCACAAAAAGGTCAGGCATAATGTAATACAACATTCACAGGAACTCAAACAGGTCATTTTCCAGTTGGCAAGAAATACATCTTATGCAGTATTGTTGATTCCAAGATTCTTCTAGGTTGTGGGATTCCATGTATCCGGGATAAAACTATTAGATAGTCGATCTCTGAGATACAAGATTCAAATCCTTCAGATACTTGATCTTCCTTGAACCCCTTTCCCCATTGGGCTTATTTAAAGAGTTGCCAACCACATATGGCCTGGTGTGGTGTGGTGCTGGGACAACTATTAGGCCAGTGCAGTACTGTATGTCTGGACATGAGATTAAAAGTCACTGTGGCCAGACCCGCTGCCATTCACAGCCATCTCCCAGATATCTCACCAGCCTCTCATCTCCATCCACTTCAATAGAAAAAAATAAAATAAATGAACACAAATTGGAATTCTACACTGTTTAGGTATAACAGCTGTATTAGGGTCAGTAGGCCTTTAGTATTGTCATTTAGTAGGGGATTGTTTTGATTCACTAGGCCTTTGGATTGCTGTGTGTCCTGTGCTTAAAGTTATGGTATGCGTTATGGTTAGCATTCTAAACCAAAGTCATGAGACGGTAGTTTCATAACTCCTAGAGTTAATTGCATCATCTACCTCTCAACTCCAGTGGATGCAGCAACTCTGAAATAGACAAATTCCTTTGAGATGGAAAAGTGTTCCCTCACCTATCCACTTACTCTCTCATTTCAAAGGTTGCCTTGACAACGGCCAAACCCCTTGACCCTCTCTGACAGCACAGATTATTCTGTATATCTAGTCAGACAGGTACAGTAGGTGACCTTCACCCTCAAAGGGAGAGGTGTCACACCTGATAATCTTATATGACGTGGCATTGTGCTGGCAAAGCATCTCTGCCAGTCAACAGGGATGACTGTTGCTGTGGAGAAATAGAATCTAGGCAGTACTTTGCCATCTATTGTTGTCAATCACAACATGTCTGACTCTATTTTCAGTTATTTTTCCACATACAACACTGTCACCCCAGTTCAAATCAAATTTATTTATATAGCCCTTCGTACATCAGCTGATATCTCAAAGTGCTGTACAGAAACCCAGCCTAAAACCCCAAACATCAAGCAATGCAGGTGTACAAGCACGGTGGCTAGGAAAAACTCCCTAGAAAGGCCAAAACCTAGGAAGAAACCTAGAGAGGAACCAGGCTATGTGGGGTGGCCAGTCCTCTTCTGGCTGTGCCGGGTGGAGATTATAACAAAACATGGCCAAGATGTTCAAATGTTCATAAATGACCAGCATGGTCGAATAATAATAAGGCAGAAAAGTTGAAACTGGAGCAGCAGCACGGCCAGGTGGACTGGGGACAGCAAGGAGTCATAATGTCAGGTAGTCCTGGGGCATGGTCCTAGGGCTCAGGTCCTCCGAGAGAGAGAGAGAAAGAAAGAGAGAAGGAGAGAATTAGAGAATGCACACTTAGATTCACACAGGACACCGAAAAGGACAGGAGAAGTACTCCAGATATAACAAACTGACCCTAGGCCCCCGACACATAAACTACTGCAGCATAAATACTGGAGGCTGAGACAGGAGGGGTCAGGAGACACTGTGGCCCCATCCGAGGACACCCCCGGACAGGGCCAAACAGGAAGGATATAACCCCACCCACTTTGCCAAAGCACAGCCCCCACACCACTAGAGGGATATCTTCAACCACCAACTTACCATCCTGAGACAAGGCTGAGTACAGCCCACAAAGATCTCCGCCATGGCACAATCCAAGGGGGGGCGCCAACCCAGACAGGATGACCACATCAGTGAATCAACCCACTCAGGGACGGCATGAGAGAGTCCCAGTAAGCCAGTGACTCAGCCCCTGTAATAGGGTGAGAGGCAGAGAATCCCAGTGGAAAGAGGGGAACCGTCCAGGCAGAGACAGCAAGGGCGGTTCGTTGCTCCAGAGCCTTTCCGTTCACCCTCCCACTCCTGGGCCAGACTTCACTCAATCATATGACCCACTGAAGAGATGAGTCTTCACTAAAGACTTAAAGGTTGAGACCGAGTTTGCGTCTCTGACATGGGTAGGTAGACCGTTCCATAAAAATGGAGCTCTATAGGAGAAAGCCCTGCCTCCAGCTTTTTGCTTATAAATTCTAGGGACAATTAGGAGGTCTGTGTCTTGTGACCGTAGCGTACGTGTAGGTATGTACGGCAGGACCAAATCAGAGAGATAGGTAGGAGCAAGCCCATGTAATGCTTTGTAGGTTAGCAGTAAAACCTTGAAATCAGCCCTTGCTTTGACAGGAAGCCAGTGTAGGGAGGCTAGCACTGGAGTAATATGATCAAATGTTTTGGTTCTAGTCAGGATTCTAGCAGCCGTATTTAGCACTAACTGAAGTTTATTTAGTGCTTTATCCGGGTAGCCGGAAAGTAGAGCATTGCCGTAGTCTAACCTAGAAGTGACAAAAGCATGGATTAATTTTTCTGCATCATTTTTGGACAGAAAGTTTCTGATTTTTGCAATGTTACGTAGATGGAAAAAAGCTGTCCTTGAAATGGTCTTGATATGTTCTTCAAAAGAGAGATCAGGGTCCGAGGTCCTTCACAGATTTTTTTGAGACGACTGTACAGCCATTAAGATTAATTGTCAGATTCAACAGAAGATCTCTTTGTTCACCCGAGTCTTGTATGATCATATTACCCCAGTGTACCACAGTTCAACCCGTTTGTTTGATTGTCTCAGATGTGACCACAGATAATGCAGTAGTGGCCAACTGTGCTCTTAGAACTACCCATCCTGGATCCGGTATATTTGTCATCAGCAACGCTGAATAGCATAGCGCAACAGTCAAAAAATATTACTAGAAAATATTAATATTCATGAAATCACAAGTGAAATATAGCGAAACAAAGCTTAGCCTTTTGTTAATTACCCTGTCGTCTCAGATTTTTAAATTATGCTTTACAGCGAAAGCAATCCAAGCGTTTGTGTAAGTTTATCGATAGCCTAGCATAGCATTATGTACACTTAGCATCAGGAAGCTTGGTCCCGAAAATCAGAAAAGCAATCAAATTAACCG
Source organism: Oncorhynchus masou masou (assembly GCF_036934945.1). NCBI lineage: Eukaryota > Metazoa > Chordata > Actinopteri > Salmoniformes > Salmonidae > Oncorhynchus > Oncorhynchus masou. The sequence continues at coordinate 83,270,079 of NC_088217.1, read as the reverse complement.
TTTACCTTTGATGATCTTCAGATGTTTTCACTCACGAGACTCCCAGTAAGACAGCAAATGTTCCTTTTGTTCCATAAAGATATTTTTTATATCCAAATACCTCCGTTAGTTTGGTGCGTTATGCCCAGGAATCCATTGGAAATAGCGGTCACGACAACGCAGACAAAAATTCCAAATTATATCCATAATGTCGACAGAAACATGGCAAACGTTTTTTTATAATCAATCCTCAAGGTGTTTTTCAAATATCTATTCGATAATATACTGTATCAACCGGGACAGTTGGCTTTTCACTAGGACCGGGAGGAACAATGGCCGACTCTTTTGCGCAAAAATCACTCTGAGACCCCCCACCTGACCACTTACGTAATGTGGTCGTTCACGCTCAGTCTTCAAAATAAAGGCCTGAAACTATGTCTAAAGGCTGTAGACACCTTAGGGAAGCCATAGAAAATCTGGTTGATATCTGGAATCTGGTTGATATCCAATTCAATGGTCAATAGGGACGCATAGTGTCGTAGAAAATTGGATCAAATACAACGCATTACAGAACTTGTGAAGTCAATTCGGCTTTTTAATACAAGAGTATAGCAAGCCGGGATGGTCCGCGGAACACACTCCACTTTCCAGAGCCCCGGCTCCAGTATTTATCCACATATTGCATATGAGCCCATCCCAAATGCAAATAAAGTTACATTCCAATCCGTGCATCCCGCTTGTTCAGCTCAATAACGCCCATACCTGCTTTCCGTCAGATTATGATGACAAGACCCTTGCTTTGTTCCTGCATTTAGCTAAAAGCATTCTTTTGTTTGTGTATTATCTAAGATCAGCAGACTGTGTGTCTCCTCAGTTTCTAGCGTGTCCACCTATACTAAAAATATGCGAACTATGTCTATTGGTCATAAGTTAGTCATTTGACTGACCCCCTCCTTTGCATATCCCTCTGGCCTTGGTATGTCCAGCTATTCTGTCACCTATGTGTCCTTCTCTTCATGTAGTCTGGTTTTAATGTTCAGCTATTCTGTACATCTTATGCATTTGTCTATGTGTTATATTTGCTCCCACAATAGGAACACAGAGCTTTCAAAATAAGAGTCACTTCCTGATTGGATTTTTCTCAGGCTTTCGCCTGCAATATCAGTTCTGTTATACTCACAGACAATATTTTTACACTTTTGGAAACTTTAGAGTGTTTTCTATCCTAAGCTGTCAATTATATGTCTATTCTAGCATCTGGTCCTGAGAAATAGGCCGTTTACTTTGGGAACGTTATTTTTCCAAAAATAAGAGGTTATTAACTAGCAATGGAAAGGATTAAATGTTCACTGTTAATATAATACTATGGGTTATTATTATATTAACAGTGAACATTTCATATTTTCCATTGCTGTCATTTAGCAGACGCCAATTCATCCAAAGCGACTTACAGTCATGTGTGCATTAATTTTAAGTACGGGTGGTCCCGGGAATCAAACCCAATATCCTGGTGTTGCAATCGCCGTGCTGTACCAACTGAGAAGCCTTTAGATAAAGGTCTTTGTCTTAAACATACATGCAGTGGGTTTCTATACGGAAGGATCTGTTCAGGAGAGCAGTGCTACAGTACATGATGAATACAATGCTAGCATTGAGCTACATCCTCAGGTCAGTTTGGCTCACGTTCCAGACTGTATCAACTGAGGTCTTTGTGAGCAAACATCTGAAGGGATGTAATAGGATAATTCACCCAAATTGCAAATTGCAAAATCACGTGTTGGTTTCCTTGTATGCAGTCTATGGACAAGGTATGACAGCAGACAGCAATTCATGCTTTGGTTTAGCTTCCCTGGCACTGTTTCAATGCGCGAAAAATAGTCATATCAGGACCATGACGTGAATGCGATTTATGCCACAAATGCTAAAACATTAACATTTAGAAGCTGTGCCAGGGAAATAAAACCAAAGCATGAATTGCTGTCATACCTTTTACGTAGACTGCTTATAGGGTAAGGAAACCAATGTGTCATAGTAATCTGGGTGAACTATACCATTAAGACGTAATGTCCCTTGGATATAGTTATAGGATTGTGGTGAGATGCATCACTGTAGTCTTTATACCCACATGAGAGAAAAAGACAATGTGGCATGAGTATGGAAGTCTATAGTGAAACTGTGTAAAGGGAAGTTGATGAAGCTCATGATTTGTAGCTAGCATGACTTGTACTGTACCTTTAAAGGCCTATTTGACACACAGGATGCTAAATTGGCCATGACAAATAAGAGTGTGATCAAACTCAGTCATAGAACGACAGACTGCCAGTCTGTAATTAACTATACTGCTTTTTGGCACGTTCCTAACTTCCTCCTGAATTAGAAATCATTATAGGCCCTTTCCCATTTCAGCACATTAGCAATATTTCTATGTCTGCCTTCATTAAGGAAAGTGGAGCAGTAAGCAGTGGATGTAAGATATGTCATTAAGCTGATATTATCTCTTTCTCCTTTTCCCCCTCTCTCTCTTTCTCTCTCTCCCTTTCCCTCTCTCTCTCCATTCCCCCCTCTCTTCTCAGGCACAATTTCCTGCTCTCTGAAATATGCATAAGTTGTTCATGGTTACGATGCATTTTCCCTTTGAATGTGGCTAATTTGCATGATTTTTAAAAGAGCTGGCGAGTTAGAGAGCTGTTTGGGGAACACAGGAAACGCGCAAGCGAGGAGAATATGGATATTAAAAGAAGGGAGTAGGGTGAAGTGGGGGAGTGTATTGGTGTTTATCAAGCCTCATAATTGGTAATGTGTCTCTCCCATTGGACGCAGATAGTGCAAGTCTCTATCCAATTGGAAAATTGTGTTCGGCACAGCGGAAATGGAGACGCTGGCCTTTATTTTCTACCTAATTAGCTTTTAATTAACCCTTTACCTTTGGGGCTAGACTGGGTGGGTGGGGATCCTCTCCAGTGTCCCCTTGAGAGGCCCCCTCACACACACACACACACACACACACACACACACACACACACACACACACACACACACACACACACACACACACACACACACACACACACACACACACACACACACACACACACACACACAAAAATACACTCAGTCACATCACACACACCTCGGCCAGCAGCTCGATCATGTCTATGAATGTTCATGTTTCCCAGTGCAGACAGCATTGATTTGTATTGACGCCATAATGACAGGACTATTAGCTGTGTTCTTCCTAAGAGGCTGAGGGTATTTGTGTGTGTGTGTGTGTGTGTGTATGTGTGTTAACAGAGTTGTGAAGGCCAGAGGACTGCAGTACAGTGTGATTGGGCCTGCTATCTCTCCAGGGGACACCACACTGGTCTGCTTGGCTCCAGAAGATGAGCGATGGCAGCGATAACTCCACCGCCCTTGAGGCTCTGTGCTACAAGAGCGCAATCACTGGCCCTGTGTGTATCTGACAGTCTGGGGACATACCACCCTAGTCCTGAAATGAAAGAGGAAACAAGGTCTTTGAGGTTTCTGCTAGCTGTGTGGGCTAACGCAGTCCATTCCTGCCACTGCAGACCTGGCTTTCAAACCGCTGGCTCTCTGAACAGAAAGGACTGCTGATGGGCTGCAGCTACTGAGCACTGCATTTCTGTTCAATCAAAGCTGACCAGCTGACTCAGAACCTCCACAACACTGGAGGGATGTCTCAGTTGGGTTATACAGAGTTGTCAGCATCCTATTTTGATTCACCCCTCCTCCCTTCCCTCTTGCACCTGACACACACTCCAACCCCCCCACCCCCCTCCCTCGTGCCCCTGACACACACTCCAACCCCCCTCCCCTCCCTCTTGCCCCTAACACACACTCCAACCCTTCCACCCCCCCTCCGCTCCCTCTTGCCCCTGACACCCTCCAACCCTCCCACCTTCCCCCTCCCTCTTGCCCCTGACACACACTCCATCCCTCCCCCTCGTATCATTTCTCATCCCACAAGCTTGTCTCTGGGGGTGGGCGTTGCTTTGAATCAAAGCCCTACTAATCAATTCTGCCCATCGCCGCTCTCTCTCTTCCCCTTTTTCTCTCTCTGTCTCTGTGTTGGTGCGGCGTAATGATTATCTACAGTCCTTCATCACCCAGCCAGTGAGTCAGCCAGCCAGCCAGGCCGATTGCCAGGACAGAAGTGGCTAATTCAATTAGTGCCGACCTTCTTTCCTGCACCGGGTGCTCACGCGCACGGAAACACGCGCACGGAAACACGCGCACGGAGCGGGCTTGAGAACATGACTCACACCGAGAGAGAAGTAGGGGATTGAACTGTGAGTCACCATGACTACACACACACCAGTGGAGGCTGCTGAGGGGAGGACAGCTGATATTAATGTCTGGAACAGAGCAAATGGAATGGCATCAAACACCTGGAAACCATGTGTTGATGTATTTCATACCATTCCACTTATTCTGCTCCAACCATTACCACGAGCCCGTTCTCCTCAATTAAGGTGCCACCAACCTCCTGTGACACAAGCTGTAGCCAGACTCCTGCTCATGATAACTTCTCCTACAGGGATTATCATGTGTATTAATGCTAGAGGAACAAACTGAACAACATGTTTTACTGTGAGGGAGGTGTGAATGTACTGATGGCTTGTAGAACATCTAGACAGAGAGACGAAGGGAGAGAGGGGAGGCTGGTTTAATTGGTGTTGTTCAGTGGAAAAGATAATGACTGTATACCTGTGTGTTTATGTGGATGTGTGTGTGGATGCCTACGTGTGTGTGTGTGTGTGCATGTGTATATTGTTATACCAGTCTTTTAGTATTGGCACCAGGGTTGGGTTGTGATTTGAAATTCAACTTATCAACTACAAACTCCAGGGTGGGAAATAAGGGACCCTTTTCATGTCTTGAATTGGAATTCCAATTATTCCCAGTAATGGACAGCATCTGAATGGAACTGACCCCAACCCTGAAGGCATTGGTTTTATATTCCACTTGACCACATGGTCAGAAGTGACATTTATCAGTGGCTGACAATCTGTGCCAAAAATCAATACATGGACCTAAAGATGTTACAATGTCATTTAGAGTGCAATCCATGGTGGGTCAAGTCTTTTGACCTCTCTTGACCCCAACTGATTGTTATTGTACATACAGTACCTCTACGTGTATGGCTACTTATTGGATAATTTCAACATCCATTAGGTGATAATTAGATCTGGTAAACATTTAAGATTTAACTGTGATGTGTGTGCAGAGGAGGCCATGTACGGTAGGTTATCAGTCTGTGGATTGGCCTCTCTCTTTCTCTCTCTCTCTCTCTCTCTCTCTCTCTCTCTCTCTCTCTCTCTCTCTCTCTCTCTCTCTCTCTCTCCATCGCTGTCTGACACCTGACAAACTCTCTGCTCTCTGCCCCAACCACTCTACTGTGTCTGAGGGACCGACATCAGAGAGAGAGGGAGAGAGAGCGAGGGAGAGCAGACCAGAGGAGAGAGGGGGAGCAGACCAGGGGAGAGAGAGGAAGAGTGGGGGAGAGAGATATTTTCTCCATCCCTTTAAGCCTATCCCCTCTGAAGTTATTTCCCTTGAGAGGGGACTGAGCATAAAAGCGAGGTTATATCTGAGCTAGCCGGTGTGAGAGGAGCACAAAGGGTTAAGTCTGAGTACCTCTCCCAGGGGAGGGAGGGAGAGAGAGGGATTGTCCCAGCTCCAACTCTCCTTCACCTCTCCTCCCTCGCTTTGTCCTCTGGCAGTTTGCTGGGAGGGTTGCTAAGTAACCACCAACCCTGCTGTTAGAGATTGAGAGAGAGAGATAAAGAGAGAGAGAGAGATAAAGAGAAAGAGAGAGAGAGATAAAGAGAGAGAGAGAGAGAGAGAGAGAGAGATAAAGATAGATAGAAACACAGGAGAGGAGGAGAAAAGCATTTAGCATGTTGTTGGTTTCAGATGGTTCATTACTATGTTAGTGATAACATATTAGCTCCTTAGACAAAGGTACGCTGAAGCTTTTATATAAACATGTGGAGCCATTGTCCTATTGTTTAGAGAACTGATGAGAGAACTCTTCTGGTAACACACTAGCTGTTTGTCAGTGGAGGCTGGTGGGAGGAGCTATAGGAGGACGGACTCATTGTAATGACTGGAATGGAATTAATTAACCTCTACGGGATCGGTGTCCTCCCGTGGGATGATTGAGTTAATGTGATTAGCATGAGGTTGTAAGTACCAAGAACATTTCCCAGGACATAGACATATCTGATATGGGCAGAAAGCTTACATTCTTGTTAATCTAGCTGCACTGTCCAATTCACAGTAGCCATTACAGTGAAAGAATACCATGCTATTGTTTGAGGAGAGTCCACTATTATGAATTGAAAATGTATCAATAAACCAATTAGGTACATTTGGGCTTGATACAACATTTTGAACAGAAATGCAATGGTTCATTGGATCAGTCTAAAACTTTTCACATACACTTCTGCCAAAATCTAAATTGCACATAACCTGGAAAAATACATGATGGCCTTTCTCTTGCATTTCAAAGATGATAAAAAATAAAACCGCATGTTTTTTTCTCTTTGTAATATATTTGACGGGATCTGTGTTATATTCTCCTACATGAATTGCTTCAGGTCCTGAGCTACAGGCATATAGATTTGGGTATGTCATTTTAGGTGAAAATGGAAAAAAGGGTAAAATCCTTAATTAAGAGGATTTATTAGTGGAACAGAGTCAAAACATTTATTCCATTCCAGCCATTACAATGAGCCCGTCCTCCTATAGCTCCTCCCACCAGCCTCCACTGGGGTTTGTGTTGATAAGGACGCCATGTCATTGGGATTTATAAGGTTGTTTTCATCATGCCTCGTAAATCCATGTCAATGAAACATATATGCTTGTTATTTGCCTACCCTGTGTGTTTGTCCTGCCTTCCATTGGGTCAGTCATTGTGGAACACAATGTGTCTAGCAGTGTTGCACAATAATCTGAAGGCTGGTGCATGGTGGGGGTGTGGGGCACAGTGGGTAGCATGGCAGTATGCTCATGTCTGTCACTTACCCTCATCTCTACATAACCCTCTGAGCAATATCAGCTACTGGCACCGTGACCTGATTGCTTTTGTCTTGATATGGGGTGCTGGGAGGGGGGTGGGGGGTTAAAAATTAATGTAAAAAAATCCCCTTTTTAATAAAGCGTCTATATTTGCATTTGTGTAGTGGCACACAGTTGAGCAGGATTTCCACACAGGATTTGTTGTTGTTGCAGGGTCTGGAAAAGGGTTTTGCCTTTTATGAAGGCATTTAAATTAATTCTACGTAATTTTCATTAGCAGAATTAGCAGAAAGACATTAGCAGAATATTTTGTAATACCAGAAAATGAGTGGCTACTCTCACAGTGACACACTGATAGCAATGAAAACAATAGCCCAGGCCAAAGTAGAGAAACTCTGATTGTACAATATTAGGAGGAATATACTGCGTCGATATATACTGTATAGTGGAGGCTATATATATACAGTACCAGTCAAAAGTTTGGACACACCTAATCATTCAAGGATTTTATTTATTTTTACTATTTTCAACATAGTAGAATAATAGTGAATACATCACAACAATGAAACACAGAAATATATTTCTGATTTTAGATTCTTCAAGGTAGCTACCTAGGTGACAGCTTTGCACACTCTTGGCATTCTCTCAACCAGCTTCATGAGGAATGGAATGCCTTTCCAACAGTCTTGAAGGAGTTCCCACATATGCTGAGCACTTGTTGGCTGTTTTTCCTTCGCTCTGCGGTCCAACTCATCCCAAACCACCTGCCGTGGCGGCAGGGTAGCCTAGTGGTTAGAGCGTTGGACTAGTAACCGGAAGGTTGCAAGTTCAAATCCCCAAGCTGACAAGGTACAAATCTGTCATTCTGCCCCTGAACAGGCAGTTAACCCACTGTTCCTAGGCCGTCATTGAAAATAAGAATTTGTTTTCAACTGACTTGCCTAGTTAAATAAAGGTTTTTAAAAATACAAAATAAAATTGGGTTGAGGTCAGGGGATTGTGGAGGCCAGGTCCATCACTCTCTTTCTTGGTCAAATAGCCCTTACACAGCCTGGAGGTGTGTTTTAGTCCCAATAAGCGCACACCAGAAGGGATGGCGTATTGCTGCAGAATGCTGTGGTAGCCATGCTGATTAAGTGTACCTTGAATTCTAAATAAATCACAGACAGTGTCACCAGCAAAGCACCATCACACTACCTCCTCCATGCTTCATGGTGGGAACCACACATGTAGAGATCCGTTCATCCGTTCACCTACTCTGCGTCCCAAAAAGAGACGGCGGTTGGAACCAAAAATCTCAAATTTGGACTCATCAGACCAAAGAACAGATTTCTGCCAGTCTAATGTCCATTGCTCGTGTTTCTTGGCCCAAGCAAGTCTCTTTGTCTTATTGGTGTTCTTTAGTAGTAGTTTCTTTGCAGCAATTCGACCATGAAGGCCTAATTCACGCAGTCTCCTCTGAATAGTTGATGTTGAGATGTGTCTTACTTGAACTCTGTAAAGCGTTTATTTGGGCTGCAATCTGAGGTGCAGTTAATTGCCAATTTCAGGGGTGCAGTTAACTCTCATGAACTTATCCTCTGCAGCAGAGGTAACTTTGGGTCTTCCTTTCCTGTGGCAGTCCTCATGAGAGACAGTTTCATCATAGCGCTTGATGGTTTTTGCCACTACACAAGTTCTTCAAATTTTCCGGATTGACTGACTTTCATGTTTTAAAATAACGATGGACTGTTAGATTCTCTTTGCTTATTTGAGCTGTTCTTGCCATAATATGGAATTGGTCTTTTACCAAATAGGGCTATCTTCTATACAAACCCTACCTTGTCAAAACACAACTGATTGGTTCAAATGCATTAAGAAGGAAAGAAATTCTACAAATTAACTTATAACAAGGCACACCTGTTAACTGAAATTAACTCCAGGTGACTACCTCATGAAGTTGGTTGAGAGAATGCAAAGAGTGTGCAAAGCTGCCATCGAGGCAAAGGGTGGCTACTTTGAAGAATCTCAAATATAAAATATATTTTGATTTATTTTACAGAAAGAAAATAGTAAAAATAAAGAAAAAACTTTGAATGAGTATGTGTGTCCAAACTTTTGACTGGTACTATATATTATAGGCTACAGTAGGCTACTAAATACACTTTACAGTTTGCCTGTGCAAAATTCCAAGTAGAATCATGAAAAAATACAGTTTGTAAAGCAAACGCCTACTATTGAAAAGATGACACAAATCTGTCTGTGGAAGCAAACAATTTCTTTCTCAATGACTTTCTGAGCAAACAGCACTGTTTTTCAGAGTAGCTTATCTTGAGATTAGCTGTTGGAACGAGCGCATCGGCCTTCACCGGTGAGTAGCCCACGCTTCATCTTCATCATCGGCCATCACCGGTGAGTAGCCCACGCTTCATCTTCATCATCGGCCATCACCGGTGAGTAGCCCACGCTTCATCTTCATCATCGGCCATCACCGGTGAGTAGCCCACGCTTCATCTTTATCATCGGCCATCACCGGTGAGTAGCCCACGCTTCATCTTCATCATCGGCCATCACCGGTGAGTAACCCACGCTTCATCTTCATCATCGGCCATCACCGGTGAGTAGCCCATGCTTCATCTTCATCATTGAGACAGTGAGAAAGTTTATTTAGAAGCCTATCCCAAAGCTTAACCAGTTGGAATTAATGCCTAAACTTAACTGTTGCAATTTGACGTTTCTCCCCCGTGGACAAACATTGAATGCTGAAGAGGTCTGGTTGGTTAAATAGGATGTAAATATATTTTAGTCAAAGCCAAGAGGAAGGATAAGATACTCTTGTACGTAACAAGTGAGACGGTGTTGATTTTATTATTAATGAGCCTATCAACAAACATATAGGCCAGCGACTGACAGTAACATCTGTGCCCAGCTAACTCTGCCTTTTATCTGGCGCTGAGAGAGAGAGATTCAAGGACAACACAGGACAAAGAGAGTTGACTGATAAATGAATAGAGGAATAAAGGCCTGGAATTAGATTTTCTGCGGCCAGGGTATCGATCCCATATGATCCTCAGATGCAGGATAACACAGTGGCCTGTGTTCTGTCCTCTGTCCTCCTCTGATAGAGGGAGTGGGTAGGGGGGGGAGGCATTCTATTTCTGCCAGTCCCCTCCTGACACCAGAGTGGTTGTTTTCCAGAACGGGGTCGTGTGAAGACTTGTTTTATTACCGTATCCACAACCTATAGCACCTAAAATCGATAGTTACATATCTCAATATTATTTTGGACAATATTATATAGATACTTTGAATCCAAGAATCGATTTCCAAATAATAATATTGATATATGTATTTTTTGTTGTTGTTGCTCTTTAGCGTCAGCTAGAGCTAATCGGCTGTACCTGCGGCAAACCTTTGGTGTTTCCATCCTATAGCTTGTTTTCTAGCAAACCTCTGGTGTTTCCATCCTATAGCTTGTTTTCTAGCAAACCTCTGGTGTTTCCATCCTATAGCTTGTTTTCTAGCAAACCTCTGGTGTTTCCATCCTATAGCTTGTTTTCTAGCAAAACTCTGGTGTTTCCATCCTATAGCTTGTTTTCTAGCAAACCTCTGGTGTTTCCATCCTATAGCTTGTTTTCTAGCAAACCTCTGGTGTTTCCATCCTATAGCTTGTTTTCTAGCAAAACTCTGGTGTTTCCATCCTATAACTTGTTTTCTAGCAAACCTCTGGTGTTTCCATCCTATAGCTTGTTTTCTAGCTCCTTTTAAATGGTGAGCCAACATGTTTTCAACACTTTATTTCCATGACTGATAAAAAACGAAAATAAACATATACTCTCTTGTCTCTCTGTAGCAGACATGTAGAGAGCAATATGTTTCAAACATCAAATCACAATAAAATCGCAGTATCGAATCACGATACATATAGAAATCGTGAGAATCATGTGAATTGCAACACTTTTCGTATCGGCAACTAAGTAGAATTATATAATTGTATTGTGAGGTCCCTGGCAATTCCTGGCTGAGACCTGTTTCCTGGCTGAGGCAGACCCAAACCACTAGATTACAGCTTGTTTTCTAGCAAAACTGACAGTAGCTTGTTTTCTAGCAGTGCATGCTTTTTGAGCTCCACTTAAATGGTGAGGCCAACAGACCTTCAACCACTTTATGGTTCCATGACTGAGGCAGACGAAAATAAACCATAACTGTTCCTGGCTAGCTGTTCCTGGCTGAGGCAGACCTTAACCACTATGACCTAAACCACTAGCTTTTGGCTGAGGCAGACATAAAGGCAGACACCATAACTGTTCCTGGCTGAGGCAGACCTTAACCACTAACGGTTCCTGGCTGAGGCAGACCTTAACCACTAGCTGTTCCTGGCTGAGGCAGACCTAAACCACTAACTGTTCCTGGCTGAGGCAGACCTAAACCACTAGCTGTTCCTGGCTGAGGCAGACCTAAACCACTAGCTGTTCGTGGCGGAGGCACTGTTCCTGGCTGAGGCAGACCTTAACCACTAACGCTGGCTTCCACTGGTTCTGAGGCAGACCTTAACTGTTCCTGGCTGACAGACATTCTAACTGTTCCTGGCTGAGGCAGACCTAAACCACTAACTGTTCCTGGCTGAGGCAGACCTTAACCACTAACTGTTCCTGGCAGACCTGAAACCACTAACTGTTCCTGGCTGAGGCAGACCTAAACCACTAGCTGTTCCTGGCTGAGGCAGACCTAAACCACTAACTGTTCCTGGCTGAGGCAGACCTTAACCACTAACGGTTCCTGGCTGAGGCAGACCTTAACCACTAGCTGTTCCTGGCTAGAGGCAGACCTTAACCACTAACGGTTCCTGGCTGAGGCAGACCTTAACCACTAGCTGTTCCTGGCTGAGGCAGACCTAAACCACTAACTGTTCCTGGCTGAGGCAGACCTTAACCACTAACTGTTCCTGGCTGAGGTTCCTGGCTGAGACCTAAACCACTAGCTGTTCCTGGCTGAGGCAGACCTAAACCACTAGCTGTTCCTGGCTGAGGCAGACCTAAACCACTAGCTGTTCCTGGCTGAGGCAGACCTTAACCACTAGCTGTTCCTGGCTGAGGCAGACCTAAACCACTAACTGTTCCTGGCTGAGGCAGACCTTAACCACTAGCTGTTCCTGGTTCCTGGCTGTTCCTGGCAGACCTTCCTGGCTGAGGCAGACCTTAACCACTAGGCAGACCTGTTCCTGGCTGAGGCAGACCTAAACCACTAGCTGTTCCTGGCTGAGGCAGACCTTAACCACTAACTGTTCCTGGCTGAGGCAGACCTAAACCACTAGCTGTTCCTGGCTGAGGCAGACCTAGACCTAAACCACTAACTGTTCCTGGCTGAGGCAGACCTTAACCACTAACGGTTCCTGGCTGAGGCAGACCTTAACCACTAACTGTTCCTGGCTGAGGCAGACCTAAACCACTAGCTGTTCCTGGCTGAGGCAGACCTAACCACTAGTGTTCCTGGCTGAGGCAGACCTAAACCACTAGCTGTTCCTGGCTGAGGCAGACCTAAACCACTAACTGTTCCTGGCTGAGGCAGACCTAAACCACTAACTGTTCCTGGCTGAGGCAGACCTTAACCACTAGCTGTTCCTGGCTGAGGCAGACCTTAACCACTAGCTGTTCCTGGCTGAGGCAGACCTAAACCCTGGCTGACAGACCTAACCACTAACTGTTCCTGGCTGAGGCAGACCTAAACCACTAGCTGTTCCTGGCTGAGGCAGACCTAAACCACTAGCTGTTCCTGGCTGAGGCAGACCTAAACCACTAGCTGTTCCTGGTTCCTGGCTGAGGACCTAAACCACTAGCTGTTCCTGGCTGAGGCAGACCTAAACCAAACCACTAGCTGTTCCTGGCTGAGGCAGACCTAAACCACTAACTGTTCCTGGCTGAGGCAGACCTAAACCACTAACCACTAGCTGTTCCTGGCTGAGGCAGACCTAAACCACTAACTGCTGTTCCTAGGCTGAGGCAGACCTAAACCACTAACTGTTCCTGGCTGAGGCAGACCTAAACCACTAGCTGTTCCTGGCTGAGGCAGACCTAAACCACTAGCTGTTCCTGGCTGAGGCAGACCTAAACCACTAACTGTTCCTGGCTGAGGCAGACCTAAACCACTAACTGTTCCTGGCTGAGGCAGACCTAAACCACTAGCTGTTCCTGGCTGAGGCAGACCTAAACCACTAGCTGTTCCTGGCTGAGGCAGACCTAAACCAGACCTAAACCACTAGCTGTTCCTGGCTGAGGCAGACCTAAACCACTAGCTGTTCCTGGCTGAGGCAGACCTAAACCACTAACTGTTCTTGGCTGAGGCAGACCTAAACCACTAGCTGTTCCTGCCTGAGGCAGACCTAAAGCACTAGCTGTTCCTGGCTGAGGCAGACCTAAAGCACTAGCTGTTCCTGGCTGAGGCAGACCTAAACCACTAGCTGTTCCTGGCTGAGGCAGACCTAAACCACTAACGGTTCCTGGCTGAGGCAGACTTAAACCACTAACGGTTCTTGGCTGAGGCAGGTCGAAACCACTAACTGTTCCTGGCTGAGGCAGACCTAAAGCACTAGCTGTTCCTGGCTGAGGCAGACCTTAACCACTAACGGTTCCTGGCTGAGGCAGACTTAAACCACTAACGGTTCCTGGCTGAGGCAGACCTAAACCACTAACGGTTCCTGGCTGAGGCAGACTTAAACCACTAACGGTTCTTGGCTGAGGCAGATCGAAACCAATAACTGTTCCTGGCTGAAGCAGACCTAAAGCACTAGCTGTTCCTGGCTGAGGCAGACCTAAACCACTAACGGTTCCTGGCTGAGGCAGACTTAAACCACTAACTGTTCCTGGCTGAGGCAGACCTAAACCACTAACGGTTCCTGGCTGAGGCAGACTTAAACCACTAACGGTTCTTGGCTGAGGCAGATCGAAACCAATAACTGTTCCTGGCTGAGGCAGACCTAAACCACTAACGGTTCCTGGCTGAGGCAGACTTAAACCACTAATGGTTCTTGGCTGAGGCAGATCTAAACCACTAACGGTTCCTGGCTGAGGCAGACCTAAACCACTAGATGTTCCTGGCTGAGGCAGACCTAAACCACTAACTGTTCTTGGCTGAGGCAGATCTAAACCACTAACGGTTCCTGGCTGAGGCAGACCTAAGGCACTAACTGTTCCTCATCACTACAGGGGAATCTATATTGAAGTATTGTATGATATCTGGGCTCCTAGTCCACCAGAAATTCCACAGGCAGTTCTGATGTTATTGTTGAACAACATGACTGTGTGTGATGTGTGCATGCACACAAACCACTTTCTTATCAAACATGCCAACCTGTTACGCAAGGACAAAGGTGTTTTTGGCCTGCCTTGAGCTGCTGGCCGAGGTGTGTGTGATGTGACTGAGTGTATTTTTGTGTGTGTGTGTGGGGGGGGGGGTGTGCAGACAGTTAGATGGCTTCATAAATCAAGTAGACAGCTATTCTGTTGAGCTGAGAACATTTCAATGGGACCGCTGTCAAATATCTACTGCCGGCGCTGCTGCTATACTCTGACTCAGAGCTTCACCACACTATAGACAACGGAAAATAAAAAGCACACTTTGACATGAAGGACTTTCTCTCTTTTTCTTTCCGTCTCTCACTCTCTCTCTCTTGCCACACACGGTCACACACAAACGCACAAGGCCAAACATTCCTGCACTGTGTATGCGTGCGTTTGTGTGTGTGTGTGTGGCCGGCTCCGCTATTGGACAGCACCGTAACCCTCCCCTCCCTCTCATTCCACAACCCTCCCACTCCCCCACTTGTCAATATCATGATACCGGCCCCCAGTCGTCAAGCTAAAGTCAAACAGGAAGTGGGGAAGGTGGGGACTTTTTCATAATTAATCCTCCCAGGTCCCTTTTTTGCTTAATATAGCTGCTACATAGTGTGTGTGCTTTAGACAGTGCTCAGTTCAAAGCACTGATATGGAGTGGTATGGGGTTTCAGCCAACATAAAATAACCCAGGCCTATGAATAGATTCCATGTAAACAAAACATAGCAGACAAGAGAGCGTGGCTCAAGAGTGTACTGTGTGTGGTGTGTGGTGTGTGGTGTGTGGTGTGTGGTGTGTGGTGTGTGGTGTGTGTGTGTGTGTGTGTGTGTGTGTGTGTGTGTGTGTGTGTGTGTGTGTGTGTGTGTGTGTGTGTGTGTGTGTGTGTGTGTGTGTGTGTGTGTGTGTGTGTGTGTGTGTGTGTGTGTGTGGAGAGAACAAGCTGCTTTTACCCAGCTCATGCCGTTGATGAGCTGTCGTTTTATTGGTTAGCTAAATGCCACCTACTGACTGTGTGATATATCACTCTTTTTTAAATGTTATATATTTATTTATTTTAATCCCGTTTTTCTCCCCAATTGGTAGTTACAGTCTTGTCCCATCGCTGCAACTCCCGTATGGACTCGGGAGAGGCGAAGGTTGAGAGCTGTGCATCCTCGAAACACAACCCAACCAGGACGCACTACTTTAACCCGGAAGCCAGCCTCACCAAATGTGTTGTTGAAAACATAGTGCACCTGGCTACTGCGTCAAAATCTCCAGTGGCACAGCTAGCACTGTGATGCAGTGCCTTAGACCACTGCACCACCCGGGAGGCGTGATATATCACTCTAGACACAGAAAAAAAACCTTTAGACAGAAACCATCCCCATCACGTAATGTAGAGTGCTGGGAAATATCACACTACTGCTGCTACTGGACAGTCCAACATGCTATTCATATCTTACCCTTATGGGTTATCAGCCCACCAGCTGAAACTGCATGGTGATGATAAAGAATGTACTTATAGGAGTAAGTTACTGTATAGTTCAGCAGTACTGAACTACTAGAATGTACTTATAGGAGTAAGTTACTGTATAGTTCAGCAGTACTGAACTACTAGAATGTACTTATAGGAGTAAGTTACTGTATAGTTCAGCAGTACTGAACTACTAGAATGTACTTATAGGAGTAAGTTACTGTATAGTTCAGCAGTACTGAACTACTAGAATGTACTTATAGGAGTAAGTTACTGTATAGTTCAGCAGTACTGAACTACTAGAATGTACTTAGAGGAGTAAGTTACTGGATAGTTCAGCAGTACTGGCAAACATAATGTCAAAATCTTCATGTTTGAGAACCTGTTGCAGTGAAAGCAAATGACTGTAAAAATGGACTTTTGTTTACAGGATAGTACAGTGTACTAAAGCTACATGCTACAGTACAACATTATACCACACCACTCTTATCTCTCTGGTTACATATTAGACAGAAATAGAGAGAGCTCACAGTGAAAACACTAAGGGGCCTCTGGTATTGGAGCCGTTACCCTCGGGCCCCTGGATACACAATGCTGAGGGATCGACTGTATTGATGCAGCTCCTGTCTCTGTGTACACTAGCTAACCAGCTCAGACCACTCTCACCCCAACTATGGGAGAAAGGCAGGTTGCTGACACAGACCATACAGAAGCCGAGACATGTCACAATGTCCTCCAGCTGATCTACCACGAGTTGCACTCTGGGCCGCTGCATGGCTGTGAGGGACTAGGTCAATGTTTTGAACGTGATCAACTTGTTCTCTCTGTCCAGAAGTCCTACCTAGGGCCAGGTCAAGAAGGAAGTTAGATTACTAGATGTACTAAGCAACTCTTTTAGAAGAAAGTTACTTTCTCTATTACCTCAACCTTTTACCTTATTTTGGGGGTTTTGTTTACTCATGCTGCAGTAAAATGGGCCCAAGACAGACGTCATGGATTTTGCATCAAACCATATATTCTTCACACAAACTATCATACCAATCTGATTACAGTTTAGAGCAGTGGTTCCCAGCCTTTTCCTGTTACTGTACAAAGTGAATTTTGCCCTGCCTGACGTACCCCCTCATGTGTATTCTACCAGTAACCTTATGGTCTCATGAGTCTTCTCAAGTACCCCCTGTGTATAGGCAAAGTACCACCTGTGTACTGGATAGGGTTGCAACGATACTGATAATTGGCCAAAGTTAATGGAATCTGCAGTCATTTTGGTATTTAACAGAAAATCTATGGCAATCTATCGTCACTTAGGTAATTTATACTTGAATAACTTTTAAAAATAAATATTTGTACAGTGTTCATTTTTATATCTGTTCATATTGTCCATGAGTTTCTAGTAGATAGACCACATGGTTCAAGATAAAATAGCCCAATTAATGTAAAAAGCATCTAATCAACAATGCCATTATTGGTCTAACTATTGACTTTTTTTCACAACTGCCTCCAGTTTGACGCCAAAATATTTACAACAAAGACGTATTGACATAGGAAAATAAGAAATGCTAAGGATATTTCATGCTGAATCCTTCATATTAAACACCAATGGTATTCACCAAAATTATTGTTTTTATTTAGGATAATGTTTTACGGCTTTGTCATTCAATTTTCTATTTTAAAATCATCTTATTTCATTATTTCATATATTTTACATTTGATAAGGCCACACGGAGGGCCAGAGATGATTAGACACTTGATAATCTGAAGTACCCAAAATAGCCGCTAATTGTTTTGTGATAGAAAAAAAAACATTAAATCCTTCAAAGACAAGAATTCTGGTAGTTTACTGGTCAACTTTGAAAGTTTCCAGTAATATACCCTCCTTGGTAACCCTTGTACTGAACCCTCAAGGTTATCTCCCAGGAAGATTCTACCTGTGTTCCCCTAGCCTGTCTATTATCAGAGTCAGGCCTCCAGTGTGGGTGGTAGGGGTTCCCCTAGCCTGTCTAATATCAGAGTCAGGCCTCCAGTGTGGGTGGTAGGGGTTCCCCTAGCCTGTCTGATATCAGAGTCAGGCCTCCAGTGTGGGTGGTAGGGGTTCCCCTAGCCTGTCTATTATCAGAGTCAGGCCTCCAGTGTGGGTGGTAGGTGTTCCCCTAGCCTGTCTATTATCAGAGTCAGGCCTCCAGTGTGGGTGGTGTGTGTTCCCCTAGCCTGTCTATTATCAGAGTCAGGCCTCCAGTGTGGGTGGTAGGTGTTCCCCTTGCCTGTCTATTATCAGAGTCAGGCCTCCAGTGTGGGTGGTAGGGGTTCCCCTTGCCTGTCTATTATCAGAGACAGGCCTCCAGTGTGGGTGGTAGGTGTTCCCCTTGCCTGTCTATTATCAGAGTCAGGCCTCCAGTGTGGGTGGTGTGTGTTCCCCTAGCCTGTCTATTATCAGAGTCAGGCCTCCAGTGTGGGTGGTAGGTGTTCCCCTTGCCTGTCTATTATCAGAGTCAGGCCTCCAGTGTGGGTGGTGTGTGTTCCCCTTGCCTGTCTATTATCAGAGTCAGGCCTCCAGTGTGGGTGGTGTGTGTTCCCCTTGCCTGTCTATTATCAGAGTCAGGCCTCCAGTGTGGGTGGTAGGTGTTCCCCTTGCCTGTCTATTATCAGAGTCAGGCCTCCAGTGTGGGTGGTGTGTGTTCCCCTTGCCTGTCTATTATCAGAGTCAGGCCTCCAGTGTGGGTGGTAGGGGTTCCCCTAGCCTGTCTATTATCAGAGTCAGGCCTCCAGTGTGGGTGGTAGGGGTTCCCCTAGCCTGTCTGATATCAGAGTCAGGCCTCCAGTGTGGGTGGTAGGGGTTCCCCTAGCCTGTCTATTATCAGAGTCAGGCCTCCAGTGTGGGTGGTAGGGGTTCCCCTAGCCTGTCTGATATCAGAGTCAGGCCTCCAGTGTGGGTGGTAGGTGTTCCCCTAGCCTGTCTATTATCAGAGTCAGGCCTCCATTGTGGGTGGTAGGGGTTCCCCTAGCCTGTCTATTATCAGAGTCAGGCCTCCAGTGTGGGTGGTAGGGGTTCCCCTTGCCTGTCTATTATCAGAGTCAGGCCTCCAGTGTGGGTGGTGTGTGTTCCCCTTGCCTGTCTATTATCAGAGTCAGGCCTCCAGTGTGGGTGGTTGTTCCCCTTGCCTGTCTATTATCAGAGTCAGGCCTCCAGTGTGGGTGGTGTGTGTTCCCCTTGCCTGTCTATTATCAGAGTCAGGCCTCCAGTGTGGGTGGTAGGGGTTCCCCTAGCCTGTCTATTATCAGAGTCAGGCCTCCAGTGTGGGTGGTAGGGGTTCCCCTAGCCTGTCTGATATCAGAGTCAGGCCTCCAGTGTGGGTGGTAGGGGTTCCCCTAGCCTGTCTATTATCAGAGTCAGGCCTCCAGTGTGGGTGGTAGGGGTTCCCCTAGCCTGTCTGATATCAGAGTCAGGCCTCCAGTGTGGGTGGTAGGTGTTCCCCTAGCCTGTCTATTATCAGAGTCAGGCCTCCAGTGTGGGTGGTAGGGGTTCCCCTAGCCTGTCTATTATCAGAGTCAGGCCTCCAGTGTGGGTGGTAGGGGTTCCCCTAGCCTGTCTGATATCAGAGTCAGGCCTCCAGTGTGGGTGGTGTGTGTTCCCCTTGCCTGTCTATTATCAGAGTCAGGCCTCCAGTGTGGGTGGTAGGTGTTCCCCTAGCCTGTCTATTATCAGAGTCAGGCCTCCAGTGTGGGTGGTAGGTGTTCCCCTAGCCTGTCTATTATCAGAGTCAGCCTCCAGTATGGGTGGTAGGTGTTTGGTGGTGTGTGTTCGGTGGTGTGTACTGGGTGCCAATGTGAGTAGAGGGGGCGTGTGTTGTAACATGACTCCTGTTTAGTCTGACAGGCCAGGAGGGGTGTGTTGTAACATGACTCCTGTTTAGTCTGACAGGCCAGGAGGGGTGTGTTGTAACATGACTCCTGTTTAGTCTGACAGGCCAGGAGGGGTGTGTTGTAACATGACTCCTGTTTAGTCTGACAGGCCAGGAGGGGTGTGTTGTAACATGACTCCTGTTTAGTCTGACAGGCCAGGAGGGGTGTGTTGTAACATGACTCCTGTTTAGTCTGACAGGCCAGGAGGGGTGTGTTGTAACATGACTCCTCCTCTTTCCGGGTTGGAGCAAGCGGTCGCATCTACACTTCGGTCCGCAGGTAGTATAACTTTTCATTACATTTTCATTACATTTCATTATAGTACAACAGTTTGATTTGTCTAATCTTAGCAATTTCTTCTTAGCTAGCTACATAGCCGTCTTTGTATCAAAGATAATTGCGTAATTATCGTATTTCGTCGTCCTAACGTAGTCTACACTGCTATCTGCCCAGCAGCTAGCTAACGTCCACCGTCTACCAGCACTGTAGAAACTATTACACTCAACTGAACGACTCGATTAGTGTAGTGTTAGCTAGCTACATAGTTGTCTTTGCTGTCTTCGTATCCAAGATAATTGTGTAGTTTAGAGTGTGTAGACTTAGAGTGATTATCTTAATTTACCGAGGTTAGCTAGCCAGCTATTTGTCGTCCTTAACGTAGGAGATACTGCTAGCTAGCTAGCCAACAGCTAGCCAACGTCTACCGAATAGAACTTCAACAACCCGGTCAACATTCCGCTTCGCTCCACAGGTAGTATCACATTTTCATTTCACTTCATTACAGTACAACGGTTTGATTTGTTTGATCGTAGCTAGCTAGCTACATAGCCGTCTTTGTATCTAAGACAATTGTGTAGTCTAGAGCGATTTTCTAGGTTAGCTAGCCAGCTATTGTCGTTCTTTTAACGTAACGTAACGTAATCAACACTGCTAGCTAGCCAGCTAGCCCCCGAATAGCAGCACTGTAGAAACTATTACACTCGACGGAACGACTTGATTAGTGTAGTGTCAACAACGCAGCCACTGCCAGCTAGCCTACAAAGTCAACAACGCAGCCACTGCCAGCTAGCCTACTCCAGCAGTACTGTATCATTTCAATCATTTTAGTCAATAAGATTCTTGCTACGTAAGCTTAACTTTCTGAACATTCGAGACGTGTAGTCCACTTGTCATTCCAATCTCCTTTGCATTAGCGTAGCCTCTTCTGTAGCCTGTCAACTATGTGTCTATCTATCCCTGTTCTCTCCTCTCTGCACAGACCATACAAATGCTCCACACCGCGTGGCCGCGGCCACCCTAATCTGGTGGTCCCAGCGCGCACGACCCACGTGGAGTTCCAGGTCTCCGGTAGCCTCTGGAACTGCCGATCTGCGGCCAACAAGGCAGAGTTCATCTCAGCCTATGCCTCCCTCCAGTCCCTCGACTTCTTGGCACTGACGGAAACATGGATCACCACAGATAACACTGCTACTCCTACTGCTCTCTCTTCGTCCGCCCACGTGTTCTCGCACACCCCGAGACCTTCTGGTCAGCGGGGTGGTGGCACCGGGATCCTCATCTCTCCCAAGTGGTCATTCTCTCTTTCTCCCCTTACCCATCTGTCTATCGCCTCCTTTGAATTCCATGCTGTCACAGTTACCAGCCCTTTCAAGCTTAACATCCTTATCATTTATCGCCCTCCAGGTTCCCTCGGAGAGTTCATCAATGAGCTTGATGCCTTGATAAGCTCCTTTCCTGAGGACGGCTCACCTCGCACAGTCCTGGGCGACTTTAACCTCCCCACGTCTACCTTTGACTCATTCCTCTCTGCCTCCTTCTTTCCACTCCTCTCCTCTTTTGACCTCACCCTCTCACCTTCCCCCTACTCACAAGGCAGGCAATACGCTCGACCTCATCTTTACTAGATGCTGTTCTTCCACTAACCTCATTGCAACTCCCCTCCAAGTCTCCGACCACTACCTTGTATCCTTTTCCCTCTCGCTCTCATCCAACACTTCCCACACTGCCCCTACTCGGATGGTATCGCGCCGTCCCAACCTTCGCTCTCTCTCCCCCCGCTACTCTCTCCTCTTCCATCCTATCATCTCTTCCCTCTGCTCAAACCTTCTCTAACCTATCTCCTGATTCTGCCTCCTCAACCCTCCTCTCTTCCCTTTCTGCATCCTTTGACTCTCTATGTCCCCTATCCTCCAGGCCGGCTCGGTCCTCCCCTCCCGCTCCGTGGCTCGACGACTCATTGCGAGCTCACAGAACAGGGCTCCGGGCAGCCGAGCGGAAATGGAGGAAAACTCGCCTCCCTGCGGACCTGGCATCCTTTCACTCCCTCCTCTCTACATTTTCCTCCTCTGTCTCTGCTGCTAAAGCCACTTTCTACCACTCTAAATTCCAAGCATCTGCCTCTAACCCTAGGAAGCTCTTTGCCACCTTCTCCTCCCTCCTGAATCCTCCCCCCCCCCTCCCTCTCTGCAGATGACTTCGTCAACCATTTTGAAAAGAAGGTCGACGACATCCGATCCTCGTTTGCTAAGTCAAACGACACCGCTGGTTCTGCTCACACTGCCCTACCCTGTGCTCTGACCTCTTTCTCCCTCTCTCTCCAGATGAAATCTCGCTTCTTGTGACGGCCGGCCGCCCAACAACCTGCCCGCTTGACCCTATCCCCTCCTCTCTTCTCCAGACCATTTCCGGAGACCTTCTCCCTTACCTCACCTCGCTCATCAACTCATCCCTGACCGCTGGCTACGTCCCTTCCGTCTTCAAGAGAGCGAGAGTTGCACCCCTTCTGAAAAAACCTACACTCGATCCCTCCGATGTCAACAACTACAGACCAGTATCCCTTCTTTCTTTTCTCTCCAAAACTCTTGAACGTGCCGTCCTTGGCCAGCTCTCCCGCTATCTCTCTCAGAATGACCTTCTTGATCCAAATCAGTCAGGTTTCAAGACTAGTCATTCAACTGAGACTGCTCTTCTCTGTATCACGGAGGCGCTCCGCACTGCTAAAGCTAACTCTCTCTCCTCTGCTCTCATCCTTCTAGACCTATCGGCTGCCTTTGATACTGTGAACCATCAGATCCTCCTCTCCACCCTCTCCGAGTTGGGCATCTCCGGCGCGGGCCACGCTTGGATTGCGTCCTACCTGACAGGTCGCTCCTACCAGGTGGCGTGGCGAGAATCTCTCTCCTCGCCACGCGCTCTCACCACTGGTGTCCCCCAGGGCTCTGTTCTAGGCCCTCTCCTATTCTCGCTATACACCAAGTCTCTTGGCTCTGTCATAACCTCACATTGTCTCTCCTATCATTGCTATGCAGACGACACACAATTAATCTTCTCCTTTCCCCCTTCTGATGACCAGGTGGCGAATCGCATCTCTGCATGTCTGGCAGACATATCAGTGTGGATGACGGATCACCACCTCAAGCTGAACCTCGGCAAGACGGAGCTGCTCTTCCTCCCGGGGAAGGACTGCCCGTTCCATGATCTCGCCATCACGGTTGACAACTCCATTGTGTCCTCCTCCCAGAGCGCTAAGAACCTTGGCGTGATCCTGGACAACACCCTGTCGTTCTCAACTAACATCAAGGCGGTGGCCCGTTCCTGTAGGTTCATGCTCTACAACATCCGCAGAGTACGACCCTGCCTCATACAGGAAGCGGCGCAGGTCCTAATCCAGGCACTTGTCATCTCCCGTCTGGATTACTGCAACTCGCTGTTGGCTGGGCTCCCTGCCTGTGCCATTAAACCCCTACAACTCATCCAGAACGCCGCAGCCCGTCTGGTGTTCAACCTTCCCAAGTTCTCTCACGTCATCCCGCTCCTCCACTCTCTCCACTGGCTTCCAGTTGAAGCTCGCATCCGCTACAAGACCATGGTGCTTGCCTACGGAGCTGTGAGGGGAACGGCACCGCAGTACCTCCAGGCTCTGATCAGGCCCTACACCCAAACAAGGGCACTGCGTTCATCCACCTCTGGCCTGCTTGCCTCCCTACCACTGAGGAAGTACAGTTCCCGCTCAGCCCAGTCAAAACTGTTCGCTGCTCTGGCCCCCCAATGGTGGAACAAACTCCCTCACGACGCCAGGACAGCGGAGTTAATCACCACCTTCCGGAGACACCTGAAACCCCACCTCTTTAAGGAATACCTAGGATAGGATAAAGTAATCCTTCTCACCCCCCCTTAAATGATTTAGCTGCACTATTGTAAAGTGGCTGTTCCACTGGATGTCATAAGGTGAATTCACCAATTTGTAAGTCGCTCTGGATAAGAGCGTCTGCCAAATGACTTAAATGTAAATGTAAATGTAGTCTGACAGGCCAGGAGGGGTGTGTTGTAACATGACTCCTGTTTAGTCTGACAGGCCAGGAGGGGTGTGTTGTAACATGACTCCTGTTTAGTCTGACAGGCCAGGAGGGGTGTGTTGTAACATGACTCCTGTTTAGTCTGACAGGCCAGGAGGGGTGTGTTGTAACATGACTCCTGTTTAGTCTGACAGGCCAGGAGGGGTGTGTTGTAACATGACTCCTGTTTAGTCTGACAGGCCAGGAGGGGTGTGTTGTAACATGACTCCTGTTTAGTCTGACAGGCCAGGAGGGGTGTGTTGTAACATGACTCCTGTTTAGTCTGACAGGCCAGGAGGGGTGTGTTGTAACATGACTCCTGTTTAGTCTGACAGGCCAGGAGGGGTGTGTTGTAACATGACTCCTGTTTAGTCTGACAGGCCAGGAGGGGTGTGTTGTAACATGACTCCTGTTTAGTCTGACAGGCCAGGAGGGGTGTGTTGTCACATGACTCCTGTTTAGTCTGACAGGCCAGGAGGGGTGTGTTGTCAGAATGTGCTGCCTGCTCCCTGACAGCCAGCCTCAGCAGTGATAGATAACCACCCCTCTCTCTTCCTACACCCTCACTCCACATCCTCACATGCTCAGAGGAAAGGATGGAGAGAATGAGAGAGAGAGAATGAGAGCGAGAGAATGAGAGTGAGAGAATGAGATCGTGAGAGTGAGAGAGAGAGAGAGAGAGAGAGAGAGAGAGAGAACACTCCCACACATCTGCCATTTGTCCTTGACACAGGGTGAATTCATTCCTCTGCTCACGCCTCCACACAACACACCATCCCTCCATCATAGGATAGAGAGAGAGAAGGATAGAGAGATCCCTGCCCGCCCCCTTCCTCCCTCCTTCTCAACCCCTTAATCTTCTGTCAGGCTGTCAAACTATTTCTGCTTGGAAGAAAAGTTACTGAGAGAGAGAAAGAGAGGAAGAAGTGG
This sequence comes from Oncorhynchus masou masou, assembly GCF_036934945.1. Taxonomy (NCBI): domain Eukaryota; kingdom Metazoa; phylum Chordata; class Actinopteri; order Salmoniformes; family Salmonidae; genus Oncorhynchus; species Oncorhynchus masou. The sequence goes on along the minus strand of NC_088217.1, from coordinate 83,245,128 downwards.
AGTTGCCAGGTTTATTTGTTTTCCCTGTCTCCTCTCAGTGTTGCGCTCTCTGTTGTCAGCAGCCTCTCAGGCTTCATTAAGTTGTTAAGGAGCCTGTTTTGCTGCCAGAATCACAAGGCTTCAACCCAAATGGCATCCTAGTCCCCATTTAGTAAACGACAGCCCTGGTCAGAGGTAGGGCACTAAATATGGAATAGTGTGCCATTTGGGACAAACTCAAGGGTTCTCTAAAAGCACTCAGGAGGAGATGGAATAGGACGTTGAGGAACACTTCACTTCAGTGGTCATTTTCATTTTCCACCAGGTGTTTGTTTTGCTTCCGTTTGTGTGAAAGGGGGAGACCATGTTCACGGAGGAACTGAGACAGTTTGTGCTTTCAGCTACTGTACAACTACACTGTCTCACTCCCGGTTACTGTACAACAACACTGTCTCGCTCCCGGTTACTGTACAACAACACTGTCTCGCTCCCGGTTACTGTACAACAACACTGTCTCGCTCCCGGTTACTGTACAACAACACTGTCTCGCTCCCGGTTACTGTACAACAACACTGTCTCGCTCCCGGTTACTGTACAACAACACTGTCTCACTACCGGTTACTGTACAACAACACTGTCTCACTCCTGGTTACTGTACAACAACACTGTCTCGCTCCCGGTTACTGTACAACAACACTGTCTCGCTCCCGGTTACTGTAAAACAACACTGTCTCACTCCTGGTTACTGTACAACAACACTGTCTCGCTCCCGGTTACTGTACAACAACACTGTCTCACTCCTGGTTACTGTACAACAACACTGTCTCGCTCCCGGTTACTGTACAACAACACTGTCTCGCTCCCGGTTACTGTACAACAACACTGTCTCACTACCGGTTACCGTACAACAACACTTTCTCACTCCCAGTTACTGTACAACAACACTGTCTCACTCCCAGTTACTGTACAACAACAGTGTCTCGCTCCCAGTTACTGTAAAACAACACTGTCTCACTCCCAGTTACTGTAAAACAACACTGTCTCACTCCCGGTTACTGTACAACAACACTGTCTCACTCCCGGTTACTGTACAACAACACTGTCTCACTCCCGGTTACTGTAAAACAACAGTGTCTCACTCCCGGTTACTGTACAACAACACTGTCTCACTCCCGGTTACTGTACAACAACACTGTCTCACTCCCGGTTACTGTACAACAACACTGTCTCACTCCCGGTTACTGTACAACAACACTGTCTCACTCCCGGTTACTGTACAACAACACTGTCTCACTCCCGGTTACTGTACAACAACACTGTCTCACTCCCGGTTACTGTACAACAACACTGTCTCACTCCCGGTTACTGTAAAACAACAGTGTCTCACTCCCGGTTACTGTACAACAACACTGTCTCACTCCCGGTTACTGTACAACAACACTGTCTCACTCCCGGTTACTGTAAAACAACACTGTCTCACTCCCGGTTACTGTAAAACAACACTGTCTCACTACTGGTACTTGTGAAGTGAAGGAGTTGTTGTAGTTTCTAATGTTTGATAATGTATGTACTCTAGTTGGTAGGTGACGTGTTCACTTGGAATTGGTCCAATTCCATTTAATCTCAAGTCAATGAAAACATTTCTATTGTATGTATGAAGCGTCCATCTTGTTCGTATTTCCATTAACTTCCACAGTGGATCTGTTTCATCTTCTCCCTGTGTTCTGTTCCGAGCCCTCTGATGACCTGCTCTTTCACTGTGTAGGACTGGCCTTTCAGACAACACGCAAAGGGACGTCGGAGAGTTGTGTGTGTGTGTGTGTGTGTGTGTGCGTGTGCGTGTGCGTTTGCGTGTGTGTGAGACGCTCTTTCTGACTGACTGTGTACGTCCGTATTTGATTCAGTCAGTCTCTGTCTGGGTGTTGGTTTGTGTGTGGTTGGTTCTTACGTGTGTGCTGAGCTCTCCTCTCCTCTCCTCTCCCTCCTCTGTGTGTGTGTGTGTGTGTGTTCAGGTGCCGCTCGGCATCGGTGCGGCGGATTAGGCAGGCTGTTATCTTGACACTTGCAGGCACTGAGCGAGAGGTAGACCGCACCGCTCCCGTTTACACACCTCCTCGACTGTGTCTGCCGCTCTCCCCCCTCCTCTCTCATCCCCCCTCTGTCGCCACGGTAATTGAAAGCAGAAAGAGAGCGAGCACATGGAGAGACGTGCGTGTGTGGATAACACACACACACACACACACACACACACACACACACACACACACACACACACACACACACATACACACACACACACACACACACACACACACACACACACACACACACACACACACACACACACACACACACACACACACACACACACACACACACACACACACACACACACACACACACACACACACACACACACACTCACACAGAGTGTACTGCCACTGTCTCCAGTCCCAGTCAGTCTTCACAACAGCTCAACAGTACTGCTACTTTGTTTTAAAAGCAGCCCTCTCTACTTATTTTCTTCCAGTGTTGCCAGGATGTAAACACACAGCTGCTGCTCCTCTGGTTGCATACTATAGTATATGTGTGTTTTGTCCGTCTGCCTGTCTGTTGGTTTGTTAGATTAACAGACTAATAGACTGTCTGTTAGTCTGTCGGTCTGTCTGTCGTTCTGTTGGTTTGTTAGTCTATCCATCTGCAAAGTTGTACGCTGTGGATACTCTGTGTTGTCCATATGCCCTTTGGCTGAGACTGTGTGTGTGTGTGTGTGTGTGTGTGTGTGTGTGTGTGTGTGTGTGTGTGTGTGTGTGTGTGTGTGTGTGTGTGTGTGTGTGTGTGTGTGTGTGTGTGTGTGTGTGTGTGTGTGTGTGTGTGTGTGAGTGTGTGTGTGTGTGTGTGTGTGTGTGTGTGTGTGTGTGTGTGTGTGCGTGTGTGTGTGTGTGTGTGTGTGTGTGTGTGTGTGTGTGTGTGTGTGTGTGTGTGTGTGTGTGTGTGTGTGTGTGTGTGTGTGCGAGCGTGTGTGTGTGTGAGCGTGTGTGTGTGTGTGTGTGTGAGCGTGTGTGTGCGCATATAAATGACGAGGTCCCTGTGGCTTTAAGCTGGGTGACTTTACACCCTGAGCAGCATTGCTCCAAACTCCAACACAACGGAAGCCCTGGCTGTGTGTCATTTACACAATACGGCCCGCGGGGGTGTGGTATAAGGCCAATATACCATGGCTAAGGGCTGTTCTAACGCACGACGCAATGCGGAGTGTCTGGACACAGCCCTTAGCCGTTGTATATTGGCCGTGTACCACAAACCCCTGAGGTGCCTAATTGCTGGTATAAACTGGTTACCAACGTAATTAGAGCAGTAAAAATACATTGTTTTGTCATACCCGTGGTATACTACGACTGTCAGCCAATCAGCATTCAGGACTCAAACCACCCAATTTATAATGAAGGATATACAGCACCATGAATCATTCACACCCCCCTGATTCTAATGCTGCTGTGTTGGTTTGGTCCTCTGTCTGTCTGACCTGGCCCTGTGGGGTTCTGTAGATGCATTTCAGCCTATAAGATCAGCTGGTTTTAAACTGTCCAAGGCAAGACAGAATGTCCCATAGATTGGTTAAATGGACTTACAAGCTGCCGTTGAAGAAAATAATTATTTCAGCAATCGTGGCTCGCACTGAAATTTATTCAGGATCTCTATGGTGGCCCTTTCCCACTACTGCAGATATGGTAATTAGGTGATTATATTGGAGCAGACTGGACTATGTCCTCCTGAACACTGATAGGTTTGTCTGAGTTTGACTGGTTGCTGACATTTGCTCTGCCTCTGCTTGACACCCACTCACACAGTGTGAACAGTGCCAAGCTCTCAGCGCCCGCTGTGTGTGTGTGTGTGTGTCAGTGTCTCTCTCTCTCTCTTGGTTTCTATATGTGTGTGCGTTTCTGTCTCTGTTTTCTGTGTCTGTCAGAGGGTCTTTGTAGGACCTGGCGGGCCTCCAACACAGTGCCTGGACAGAAAGCTGTGACAGAGAGAGAGAGGAACAGTGTCCGAGCCAGGGGTGAGAGGAGGGGAGAGTGAACCTGGTGATGGGAGCACCGGGTTCATCCATTGTTTGGGCTGGGTCGGATGGATGCTTACGATGTGAATGCTTTGTGTTTGTGTCTATGTGTGTATGAAGTAGCCCAAGGACAGGGGAGTCCACTGTCTGTACCATGAGCCTCCCTCCATTTCTATGACTGAGAGACAGGCATTGATCAAAAGCCCCTTAATGATTTAGTCTGCATGTGAAACAGGGTTGAGCTCAGATCCTTAAGCAGCCATTGTGACGATGAATGACAATGGTGTTATTTATTTAACTAGGCAAGTCTTTTACGAATACATTCTTATTTACAATGATGACGTATTTGTGAAGCGCCCCCCCTCGGCCAGACCCCCTCCCATAACCCGGGCGGCGCTGGGCCAACTGTGTGCTCCCAATCACGGCCGGTTGTGATACAGCCAGGGATCAAACCCGGGTCTGTAGTGAAGCCTCTAGCACTGCAATGCCTCAGACCACTGTGCCACTCAGAAGGCCAAATGCCACACAGGGTTTAAAACCATTTCATGCACCGGCCTTTTTGTGAGGTGTATATGTGCATGTACCCTGGTGCATGTATGGTGGTTGACAGGGTTTTTACACAGAGATTTATAGGGAAGGTATCTGTGTTCTTAGGTAGGCGATTAAAGTGTGCGTGTGTGTGTGTGTGTGTGTGTGTGTGTGTGTGTGTGTGTGTGTGTGTGTGTGTGTGTGTGTGTGTGTGTGTGTGTGTGTGTGTTTAGACTGCTGCTGTGTGTATTGTGACACGGTTTGCGGTCTGCTCTCTCCGCAGTAGCCGTCACACTCTGCAAACAGCTGGTTTCCCCTGGAGACATATGAGACCGCCAGCTCACATCACACGGTGCCACGACACACTGCACCACACAAACAGGAAACACATCATCGCCACTCGCCTCCTTCTTACATAACCAACCGCCTCAAACACACACAAACTCTTCCCTCTATTGTTTGGGTTAAGTCAGGACATCCTCTTTTTGTTGCCATGGGTTACAATGCTTGTTGGGCTCCACAGAAGCTCTTTGTAGAGGATGGCGGTACATTGTGTGTGTCTTTTCATGCTAAACTCTCCTAGCATTGAAGGGAGGCAGTAGTTCTTCTCAGTCTGCTGTCTTGGATGGCTTGAAGCAGCCCAAAGTCAGGTTTTTCTTCACTTATTTCTTCCATTGAATCAATGCTTGTATAGATGAAAACTAGGGGGGGGGGGGTTTAGAATTCATGACAAGAACAGAGAGAGAAAGAGCTGGCGCAGAATGGAGCAAAGAGAAAACGAGTGAGAATTTCAGTGTTCGGCAGCGAGTCAAGATCTAGTCATTACAGGCAGGGGGAGCTGCTGTAACGCTGAGCTCCGTACCTCTGAGCTCCATACCGCTCTCCTCTCATCTCTCAGCTCCGCTGTTCACAGACACAGACACACACTCCCATCCTCCACTCCGCTCTCCTCAGCGCAGGAACCTCTCCCTCCCTTTCTCTATTGCTCTATTGCTTTGTCTCTCTGTCTCTCCCTCCTTCTGTCTGTCATCTTCAGTGGCACTTCAGCAAGGGAGTGTGACACTATCAGACAGGTGTGTGCGTGCGTGCGTGCGTGTGTGCGTGCGTGTGTGTGTGTGTGTGTGTGTGTGTGTGTCTGGCTCTCTGTTGAGCAGCGGAGCGGATGCCTGGCAGCTTTGTCTGGCCTTGTGTGTGTACAGGTGCACAGTGTGTGTGTCTTTCTCTGAGTGCACACTTGTCCGTGTATGAGTGTGTGTGTGTGTGTCTTTCTCTGAGTGCACACTTGTCCGTGTATGAGTGTGTGGGTGTGTGTGTGTGTGTCTTTCTCTGAGTGCACACTTGTCCGTGTATGAGTGTGTGTGTGTGTGTGTGTGTGTGTGTCTTTCTCTGAGTGCACACTTGTCCGTGTATAAGTGTGTGTGTGTGTGTGTGTCTTTCTCTGAGTGCACACTTGTCCGTGTATGAGTGTGTGTGTGTGTCTCCGTAGTGAGTGTTAGATGCCCGGCAGCTAAGTGTGCTCTCAGCAGGGGGGCTTCCATGCAGCATGGCAGGGGGCACAGCGCAGTGTGTGTCTGTGTGTGTGGCGAGCAGCATATCCCCTCTGGCTCAGCAGAGAATGGCAGAGGCCATCCCAGTTCACTGACAAAGACCCATCTTTTCTCTGTTCCTTCTTTTCCTATTTTCTCTCTTTTTCCTCTCTCTTGCCTCTGCTCTTCCCCTCTACTCTCTTTCCATTATCCTCTCTCTCGCCTTTATTCTGTCTCTCGTCTACTCTCCCCCTTTCGCTCTCTCCTCTCTCTCAGCTCTCTCCTTCCCTCCCTCCTCTTCACGGATCAATAAACCCATGATGAGAGGAAAGTGGAGCAGTGGAGTAGAAATGAGACGTCCTTAGCCTTGCTTCCCCTCTCTCCTTTACCTCTGTCTTCACTGTCTCTCCACTCTACATCCCAGGAACGGAAACAGCATCCCAACACTGTTCTTGCCAATGCTGTAGAGTAGACAGGCTTTAGGTTCCTGGAGGTTAGTCTGTGCAGACACCTGATCGATGCTCTTCAGAGAGGGAGAGAACAGTCAGCCCATCCATATCGACTTCCCCTCGGCCAAGTATTGATGCATGCTGAGAGGCCCGCAGTTTAACGCACACACACAGAAACACACAGTGACACACACGCAGCCACACAGACGTGCAGGCAGGAAGGAAGGCACGGACGCACCAACACTCCTTGTCTCTCTTCACTATTTCTCTCTCTACCACTTTTTCAAGTCTCTTTCGCTCTCTCACTCTCCCATGTGTTTTCTCTTTCTTATCTTTCTGCCTCGGTCTGTGTCGTGTCCATGAAGAATAGGATAATAGACATATAGGAGAAATGACTTACCCTAACCCTAGTTCCACCCTAACCATATCTTAATGTTACATCCTGGTTCAATCCAAGCTTCATGTCCATGTCCTGGTTCAACCCTAATTCTACCTTCATATCCACATCCTGGTTCGACCCTAACCCTAACCCTACCTTCATGTCCACATCCTGGTTCAACCCTAATTCTACCTTCATGTCCACATCCTGGTTCGACCCTAACCCTAACCCTATTTTCATGCCCACATCCTGGTTCAATCCTAATCCCAACCCTACCTTCATGTCCACATCCTGGTTCAACCCTAATCCTACCTTCAGGTCCACATCCTGGTTCGAACCTAACCCTAACCCTAGCTTCATGTCCACATCCTGGTTCAATCCTAATCCTAATCCTACCTTCATGTCCACATCCTGGTTCGACCCGAACCCTAACCCTAGCTTCATGTCCACATCCTGGTTCAATCCTAATCCTAACCCTAGTTTAATGTTACATCCTGGTTTAACTCTAGCTTCATGTCCACATCCTGGTTCAACCCTAATCCTACCTTCATGTCCACATCCTGATTCAAACCTTATCGTAATCCTACCTTCATGTCCACATCCTGGTTCAACCCTAATCCTAACCCTAGCTTCATGTCCACATCGTGGTTCAACCCTAATCCTACCTTCAAGTCCACATCCTGATTCAAACCTTATCGTAATCCTACCTTCATGTCCACATCCTGGTTCAACCCTAATCCTAATCCTACCTTCATGTCCACATCCTGGTTCAACCCGAATCCTAACCCAAGCTTCATGTCCACATGGTGGTTCATCCCTTCAAGTCCAATCCCACCTTCATGTCCACATCCTGGTTCAATCCTAATCCTAACCCAAGTTTCATGTCCATGTCCTGGTTCAACCCGAATCCTAACCCTAGCTTCATGTCCACATCCTGGTTCAACCCCTTCAATCCCACCTTTCATGTCCACATCCTGGTTCAACCCTAATCCTAACCCTAGAATCCACATCAACCCGGTTCATCCTAACTCTAATTTAATGTCCACATCCTGGTTCAACCCTAATCCTACCTTCATGTCAACATCCAGGTTCAATCCCAATCCTAACCCTAGCTTCTTATCCACATCCTGGTTCAACCCTAACCCTAACCCTACCTTCATGTCCACATCCTGGTTCAACACTAATCCTAACCCTAGCTTCATGTAGACATCCTGGTTCAACCCTAATTCTACCTCCATGTCCACATCCTGGTTCAAACCTAATCCTAAACCGAGCTTCATGTCCACATCCTGGCTCAACCTAATCCTAATCCTACCTTCATGTCCACATCCTGGTTCAACCCTAATCCTACTTCATGTCCACATCCTGGTTCAACCCTAATCCTGCCTTCATGTCCACATCCTGGTTCAATCATAGCTTCATGTCCACATCCTGGTTCAACCCTAATCCTACCTTCATGTCCACATCCTGGTTCAAACCTAATCCTAAATCTACCTTCATGTCCACATCCTGGTTCAACCCTAATCCTACCTTCATGTCCACATCATTTAACATTTACATTTACATTTAGCTCTTATCCAGAGCGACTTACAAATTGGTGAATTCACCTTCTGACATCCAGTGGAACAGCCACTTTACAATAGTGCATCGGATTACTTTATCCTATCCTGGTATTCAAGAGGTGGGGTTTCAGGTGTCCTAATTGACTCCGCTGTCCTGGCGTCTAATCCAGAGCAGCGAACAGTTTTGACTGGGCTGAGCGGGAACTCAGTGGTGTCCACATCCTTGTTTGTTCAATGGAGGTACTAAGCTCTTCAAGCACCATGGTCTTGTAATGCCTAACTGGAAGCCAGTTCATGTCCACATCCTGGAGTTGTAATCCTAATGGCACAGGCAGGGAGCCCAGCCAACAGCGAGTTGCAGTAATCCAGACCAAGTGCCTGGATTAGACCTGCGCCGCTTCTGTGTGAGGCAGTCCACATCCTGGTTCAAGCCCTAATCCTATGTTAGTTGAGAACGACAGGGTGTTGTCCAGGATCACGCCAAGGTTCTTAATGTCACATCCTGGTTCAACCGTGATGGCGAGATCATGGAACGGGCAGTCCTTCCCCAGGAACTCCGTTGCAAGGTTCAGCTTGAGGTGGTGATCCGTAGCTTCAACCCTGTCCACATCCTGGTTAAATCATAGCAATCCCCTAATCCCTACCTTCATGTCCACATCCTGGTTCAACCCCCTAGCTTCATGTCCACATCCTGGTTCAACCTTAAACCTAGCTTCATGTCCATATCCTGGTTCAACCCTAATCCTAAACCTAGATTCATGTCCACATCCTAGTTCAACCCTTATCCCACCTTCATGTCCACATCCTGGTTCAACCCCTAATGTCCACATCCTGGTTCAATCCTTCAGCTTCATGTCCACATCCTGGTTCATTCAAACCTTCCACATCCTGGTTCAATCCTACCTTCATGTCCACATCCTGGTTCAACCCTAATCCTAATCCTACCTTCATGTCCACATCCTGGTTCAATCCCAATCCTAACCCTCGAATCCTAACCCTAATCCTAACCTGAGCTTCATGTCCACATGCTGGTACAACCCTAACCCTAGCTTCAGATCCACATCCTGGTTCATTCCCAATCCTAACCCTGGCTTCATGTAGACATCCTGGTTCAACCCTAATCCTATCCATGTCCACATCCTCGTTCAAACCTAATCCTTAACCTACCTTCATGTCCACATCCTGGTTCAACACTAATCCTAACCCTAGCTTCATGTAGACATTGGTTCATGTCCACATCCTGGTTCAAACCTAATCCTAAACCGAGCTTCATGTCCACATCCTGTCCCCTAAACCTACCTTCATGTCCACATCCTGGTTCAACCCTAATCCTGCCTTCATGTCCACATCCTGGTTCAACCCTAATCCTGCCTTCATGTCCACATCCTGGTTCAATCAAAGCTTCATGTCCACATCCTGGTTCAACCCTAATCCTACCTACATGTCCACATCCTGGTTCAAACCTAATCCTAAATCTAGCTTCATGTCCACATCCTGGTTCAACCCTAATCCTAAATTCATGTCCACATCCTGGTTCAGTCCCAATCCTAACCCAAGCTTCATGTCCACATCCTGGTTCAACCCTAACCCTAGCTTCAGGTCCACATCCTGGTTCATTCCGAATCCTAACCCTGGCTTCATGTAGACATCCTGGTTCAACCCTAATCCTACCTCCATGTCCACATCCTGGTTCAAACCTAATCCTAAACCGAGCTTCATGTCCAAATCCTGGCTCAACCCTAATCCTACCTTCTTGTCCACATCCTGGTTCAACCCTAATCCTACCTTCATGTCCACATCCTGGTTCAATCATAGCTTCATGTCCACATCCGGGTTCAACCCTAATCCTACCTCCATGTCCACATCCTGGTTCAAACCTAATCCTAAACCTAGCTTCATGTCCACATCCTGGCTCAACCCTAATCCTACCTTCATGTCCACATCCTGGTTCAACCCTAATCCTACCTTCATGTCCACATCCTGGTTCAATCATAACTTCAGGTCCACATCATGGTTAAACCTAATCAACATCCTGGTTCAACCTTAACCCTAGCTTCATGTCCACATCCTGGTTCAACCTTAAACCTAGCTTCATGTCCATATCCTGGTTCAACCCTAATCCTAAACCTAGATTCATGTCCACATCCTAGTTCAACCCTTATCCCACCTTCATGTCCACATCCTGGTTCAATCCTAATCCTACCTCCATGTCCACATCCTGGTTCAATCCCAATCCTAAACCTAGCTTCATGTCCACATCCTGGTTCAACCTTAATCCTACCCAAGCTTCATGTCCACATCCTGGTTCAATCCTAATCCTACCTCCATGTCCACATCCTGGTTCCCCAATCCTAAACCTAGCTTCATGTCCACACCCTGGTTCAACCTTAATCCTTACCCAAGCTTCATGTCCACATCCTGGTTCAATCCCAATCCTAACCCTCGCTTCAGGTCCACATCCTGTTTCAACCCTAATCCTAACCTGAGCTCATGTCCACATGCCGGTAGCTTCAGATCCACATCCTGGTTCATTCAATCCTAACCCTGGCTTCATGTAGACATCCTGGTTCACCTAATCCTATCTCCATGTCCACATCCTCGTTCAACCTAGCTTCATGTCCACATCCTGGTTCAACCCTAATCCTACCTTAATGTCCACATCCTGGTTCAATCCCAATCCTAACCTATTTTATTGTCCACATCCCGGTTAAACCATAACCCAAGCTTCATGTCCACATCCCGGTTCAACCCTAATCCTACCTTCATTTCAACATCCAGGTTCAATCCCAATCCTAACCTTTGCTTCTTATCCACATCCTGTTTCAACCTAACCCTACCTTCATGTCCACATCCTGGTTCAACACTAATCCTAACCCTAGCTTCATGTCCATCCCAGTTCAACCCTAACCCTAGCTTCAGGTCCACACCTTGGTTCAACCCTAATCCTACCTTCATGTCCACGTCCTGGGTCAACCTAATCCTAATCCTACCTTCATGTCCACATCCTGGTTCAACCCTAATCCGGCCTAGCTTCATGTCCACATCCTGGTTCAACCCTAATCCTACCTTCATGTCCACATCCAGGTTCAATCCCAATCCTAACCCGAGCTTCTTGTCCACGTCCTGGTTCAACCCTAATCCGAACCCTAGCTTCATGTCCACATCCTGGTTCGACCCTAATCCTACCTTCATGTCCACATCCAGGATCAATCCCAATCCTAACCCGAGCTTCATGTAGACATCATGGTTCAACGCTAATCCTTTCATGTCCACATCCTGGTTCAAACCTAATCTTAACCCTAACTTCATGTCCACATCCTGGATTAATCCTAATCCTAACCCTAGCTTTATATCTACATCCTGGTTCAACCTAATCCTACCTTCATGTCCACATCCTGGTTCAATGCTAATCCTAACCCTAGCTTCATGTCCACATCCTGGTTCAACTCTAACCCTAGCTCCATGTCCACATCCTGGTTCAACCCTAATCCTAACCCTAGCTTCATGTCCACATCCTGTTTCAACCTTAACCCTAGCTTCATGTCCACATCTTGTTTCAATCCCAATCCCAATCGCAGTTTCCGGTCCACATCCTGGTTAAACCCTAATCCAAACCCTGGCATCATGTCCACATCCTGGTTCAACCTTAACCCTACCTTCATGTCCACATCCTGGTTCAATGCTAATCCTAACCCTAGCTTCATGTCCACATCCTGGTTCAACTCTAACCCTAGCTCCATGTCCACATCCTGGTTCAACCCTAATCCTAACCCTAGCTTCATGTCCACATCCTGTTTCAACAACCCTAGCTTCATGTCCACATCTTGTTTCAATCCCAATCCCAATCGCAGTTTCCGGTCCACATCCTGGTTAAACCCTAATCCTAACCCTGGCATCATGTCCACATCCTGGTTCAACCTTAACCCTAGCTTCATGTCCACATCATGGTTCAACCTTAACCCTAGCTTCATGTCCTCATCCTCGCTCAACCCTAACCCTAGCTTCATGTCCACATCCTGGTTCATTCCTAATCCTAATCCAAGCTTCATGTAGACATCCTGGTTCAACCCGAATCCTAACTTCATGTCCACATCCTGGTTCAATCTTAATCATTTCCTAGCTTCATGTCCATATCCTGGTTCAACCCTAATCCTACCTTCATGTCCACATCCTAGTTCAGTCCTAATCCTAAACCGAGCTTCATGTCCACATCCTCGTTCAACCCTTATCCTACCTTCATGTCCACATCCTGGTTCAATTCTAGCTTCATGTCCACATCCTGGTTCAACCCTAATCCTACCTTCATGTTCACATCCTGGTTCAGTCCCAATCCTAACCCTAGCTTCATGTCCACATCCTGGTTCAACCTTAATCCTAACCCTAGCTTCATGTCCACATCCTGGTTCAACCATAACCCTAGCTTCATGTCCACATCCTGGTTCATTCCCAATCGTAACATGTCATCCTGGTTCAACCCTATTCCTTCCTCCATGTCAACATCCTGGTTCAAACCTAATCCTAAACCTAGCTTCATGTCCACATCCTGGCTCAACCCTAATCCTACCTTCATGTCCACATCCTGGTTCAACCCTAATCCTACCTTCATGTCCACATCCTGGTTCAATCATAGCTTCATTTCCACATCCTGGTTCAACCCTAATCCTACCTCCATGTCCACATCCTTGTTCAAACCTAATCCTAAACCCAGCTTCATGTCCACATCCTGGTTCAACCTTAACCCTAGCTTCATGTCCACATCCTGGTTCAACCTTAAACCTACCTTCATGTCCACATCCTTGTTCAATCCCAATCCTAACCCTAGCTTCATGTCCACATCCTGGTTCAACCCTAATCCTACCTTCATGTCCACATCCTGGTTCAACCCTAATCCTACCTTCATGTCCACATCCTGGTTCAATCATAGCTTCAAGTCCACATCCTGGTTAAACCCTAATCCTAACCCTGGCATCATGTCCACATCCTGGTTCAACCTTAAACCTAGCTTCATGTCCATATCCTGGTTCAACCCTAATCCTAACCCTCGCTTCATGTCCACATCCTGGTTCAACCATAACCCTAGCTTCATGTCCACATCCTGGTTCAACCCTAACCCTAACTTCATTTCCATGTCCTGGTTCAACCCTAGCTTCATGTCCACATTCTGGTTCAACCCTAGCTTCATGTCCACATTCTGGTTCAACCCTAAACCTAGCTTCATGTCCACATCCTAGTTCAATCCTAATCCTTTACACATCCTGGTTTAACCTTAACCCTAGCTCCGTCCTGGTTCAACCCTAACCCTAGCTTCATGTCCACCTCCTGGTTCCATCCTAGCTTCATGTCCACATCCTGGTTCAACCCTAATCCTACCTTCATGTCCACATCCTGGTTCAATCCCAATCCTAACCCTAGCTTCATGTCCACATCCTGGTTCAACCCTAACCCTAGCTTCATTTCCACATCCTGGTTCAACCTTAAACCTACCTTCATGTCCACATCCTTGTTCAATCCCAATCCTAACCCTAGCTTCATGTCCACATCCTGGTTCAACCTTAATCCTACCTTCATGTCCACATCCTGGTTCAACCCTAATCCTACCTTCATGTCCACATCCTGGTTCAATCATAGCTTCAGGTCCACATCCTGGTTAAACCCTAATCCTAACCCTACCTTCATGTCCACATCCTGGTTCAACCCTAATCCTAACCCTAGCTTCATGTCCACATCGTGGTTCAACCCTAATCCTACCTTCAAGTCCACATCCTGATTCAAACCTTATCGTAATCCTACCTTCATGTCCACATCCTGGTTCAACCCTAATCCTAATCCTACCTTCATGTCCACATCCTGGTTCAACCCGAATCCTAACCCAAGCTTCATGTCCACATGGTGGTTCATCCCGAATCCCACCTTCATGTCCACATCCTGGTTCAATCCTAATCCTAACCCAAGTTTCATGTCCATGTCCTGGTTCAACCCGAATCCTAACCCTAGCTTCATGTCCACATCCTGGTTCAACCCTAATCCCACCTTCATGTCCACGTCCTGGTTCAACCCTAATCCTAACCCGAGCTTCAGGTCCACATCCCGGTTCAACTCTAACCCTAATTTAATGTCCACATCCTGGTTCAACCCTAATCCTACCTTCATGTCAACATCCAGGTTCAATCCCAATCCTAACCCTAGCTTCTTATCCACATCCTGGTTCAACCCTAACCCTACCTTCATGTCCACATCCTGGTTCAACACTAATCCTAACCCTAGCTTCATGTAGACATCCTGGTTCAACCCTAATTCTACCTCCATGTCCACATCCTGGTTCAAACCTAATCCTAAACCGAGCTTCATGTCCACATCCTGGCTCAACCCTAATCCTACCTTCATGTCCACATCCTGGTTCAACCCTAATCCTGCCTTCATGTCCACATCCTGGTTCAACCCTAATCCTGCCTTCATGTCCACATCCTGGTTCAATCATAGCTTCATGTCCACATCCTGGTTCAACCCTAATCCTACCTACATGTCCACATCCTGGTTCAAACCTAATCCTAAATCTAGCTTCATGTCCACATCCTGGTTCAACCCTAATCCTACCTTCATGTCCACATCATTTAACATTTACATTTAAGTCATTTAGCAGACGCTCTTATCCAGAGCGACTTACAAATTGGTGAATTCACCTTCTGACATCCAGTGGAACAGCCACTTTACAATAGTGCATCTAGAAGGATTACTTTATCCTATCCTAGGTATTCCTTGAAGAGGTGGGGTTTCAGGTGTCTCCGGAAGGTGGTGATTGACTCCGCTGTCCTGGCGTCGTGAGGGAGTTTGTTCCACCATTGGGGGGCCAGAGCAGCGAACAGTTTTGACTGGGCTGAGCGGGAAGTGTACTTCCTCAGTGGTAGGGAGGCGAGCAGGCCAGAGGTGGATGAACGCAGTGCCCTTGTTTGGGTGTAGGGCCTGATCAGAGCCTGGAGGTACTGCGGTGCCGTTCCCCTCACAGCTCCGTAGGCAAGCACCATGGTCTTGTAGCGGATGCGAGCTTCAACTGGAAGCCAGTGGAGAGAGCGGAGGAGCGGGGTGACGTGAGAGAACTTGGGAAGGTTGAACACCAGACGGGCTGCGGCGTTCTGGATGAGTTGTAGGGGTTTAATGGCACAGGCAGGGAGCCCAGCCAACAGCGAGTTGCAGTAATCCAGACGGGAGATGACAAGTGCCTGGATTAGGACCTGCGCCGCTTCCTGTGTGAGGCAGGGTCGTACTCTGCGGATGTTGTAGAGCATGAACCTACAGGAACGGGCCACCGCCATGATGTTAGTTGAGAACGACAGGGTGTTGTCCAGGATCACACCAAGGTTCTTAGCGCTCTGGGAGGAGGACACAATGGAGTTGTCAACCGTGATGGCGAGATCATGGAACGGGCAGTCCTTCCCCGGGAGGAAGAGCAGCTCCGTCTTGCCGAGGTTCAGCTTGAGGTGGTGATCCGTCATCCACACTGATATGTCTGCCAGACACATCCTGGTTCAACCCTAATCCTACCTTCATGTCCACATCCTGGTTAAATCATAGCTTCAGGTCCACATCATGGTTAAACCCTAATCCCTACCCTGGCATCATGTCCACATCCTGGTTCAACCTTAACCCTAGCTTCATGTCCACATCCTGGTTCAACCTTAAACCTAGCTTCATGTCCATATCCTGGTTCAACCCTAATCCTAAACCTAGATTCATGTCCACATCCTAGTTCAACCCTTATCCCACCTTCATGTCCACATCCTGGTTCAATCCTAATCCTACCACCATGTCCACATCCTGGTTCAATCCCAATCCTAAACCTAGCTTCATGTCCACATCCTGGTTCAACCTTAATCCTTACCCAAGCTTCATGTCCACATCCTGGTTCAATCCCAATCCTAACCCTCGCCAGGTCCACATCCTGTTTCAACCCAATCCTAACCTGAGCTTCATGTCCACATGCTGGTACAACCCTAACCCTAGCTTCAGATCCACATCCTGGTTCATTCCCAATCCTAACCCTGGCTTCATGTAGACATCCTGGTTCAACCCTAATCCTACCTCCATGTCCACATCCTCGTTCAAACCTAATCCTTAACCTACCTTCATGTCCACATCCTGGTTCAACACTAATCCTAACCCTAGCTTCATGTAGACATCCTGGTTCAACCCTAATTCTACCTCCATGTCCACATCCTGGTTCAAACCTAATCCTAAACCGAGCTTCATGTCCACATCCTGGCTCAACCCTAAACCTACCTTCATGTCCACATCCTGGTTCAACCCTAATCCTGCCTTCATGTCCACATCCTGGTTCAACCCTAATCCTGCCTTCATGTCCACATCCTGGTTCAATCAAAGCTTCATGTCCACATCCTGGTTCAACCCTAATCCTACCTACATGTCCACATCCTGGTTCAAACCTAATCCTAAATCTAGCTTCATGTCCACATCCTGGTTCAACCCTAATCCTAAATTCATGTCCACATCCTGGTTCAGTCCCAATCCTAACCCAAGCTTCATGTCCACATCCTGGTTCAACCCTAACCCTAGCTTCAGGTCCACATCCTGGTTCATTCCTAATCCTAACCCTGGCTTCATGTAGACATCCTGGTTCAACCCTAATCCTACCTCCATGTCCACATCCTGGTTCAAACCTAATCCTAAACCGAGCTTCATGTCCAAATCCTGGCTCAACCCTAATCCTACCTTCTTGTCCACATCCTGGTTCAACCTAATCCTACCTTCATGTCCACATCCTGGTTCAATCATAGCTTCATGTCCACATCCGGGTTCAACCCTAATCCTACCTCCATGTCCACATCCTGGTTCAAACCTAATCCTAAACCTAGCTTCATGTCCACATCCTGGCTCAACCCTAATCCTACCTTCATGTCCACATCCTGGTTCAACCCTAATCCTACCTTCATGTCCACATCCTGGTTCAATCATAACTTCAGGTCCACATCATGGTTAAACCCTAATCCCTACCCTGGCATCATGTCCACATCCTGGTTCAACCTTAACCCTAGCTTCATGTCCACATCCTGGTTCAACCTTAAACCTAGCTTCATGTCCATATCCTGGTTCAACCCTAATCCTAAACCTAGATTCATGTCCACATCCTAGTTCAACCCTTATCCCACCTTCATGTCCACATCCTGGTTCAATCCTAATCCTACCTCCATGTCCACATCCTGGTTCAATCCCAATCCTAAACCTAGCTTCATGTCCACATCCTGGTTCAACCTTAATCCTTACCCAAGCTTCATGTCCACATCCTGGTTCAACTCTAACCCTAGCTCCATGTCCACATCCTGGTTCAACCCTAATCCTAACCCTAGCTTCATGTCCACATCCTGTTTCAACCTTAACCCTAGCTTCATGTCCACATCTTGTTTCAATCCCAATCCCAATCGCAGTTTCCGGTCCACATCCTGGTTAAACCCTAATCCTAACCCTGGCATCATGTCCACATCCTGGTTCAACCTTAACCCTAGCTTCATGTCCACATCATGGTTCAACCTTAACCCTAGCTTCATGTCCTCATCCTCGTTCAACCCTAACCCTAGCTTCATGTCCACATCCTGGTTCATTCCTAATCCTAATCCAAGCTTCATGTAGACATCCTGGTTCAACCCGAATCCTAACTTCATGTCCACATCCTGGTTCAATCTTAATCATTTCCTAGCTTCATGTCCATATCCTGGTTCAACCCTAATCCTACCTTCATGTCCACATCCTAGTTCAGTCCTAATCCTAAACCGAGCTTCATGTCCACATCCTCGTTCAACCCTTATCCTACCTTCATGTCCACATCCTGGTTCAATTCCCTCTTTCCACTGTGATTCTCTGCCTCTAACCCTATTACAGGGGCTGAGTCACTGGCTTGCTGGGGCTCTCTCATGCCGTCCCTGGAGGGGGTGCGTCACCTGAGTGGGTTGATTCACTGATGTGGTCATCCTGTCTGGGTTGGCGCCCCCCCCCTTGGGTTGTGCCGTGGCGGAGATCTTTGCGGGCTATACTCAGCTTTGTCTCAGGATGGTAAGTTGGTGGTTGAAGATATCCCTCCAGTGGTGTGGGGCTGTGCTTTGGCATAGTGGGTGGGGTTATATCCTTCCTGTTTGGCCCTGTCCGGGGTGTCCTCGGGTGGGGCCACAGTGTCTCCTGACCCCTCCTGTCTCAGCCTCCAGTATTTATGCTGCAGTAGTTTATGTGTCGGGGGCTGGGGTCAGTTTGTTATATCTGGAGTACTTCTCCTGTCCAATTCATGTCCTGTGTGAATCTAAGTGTGCGTTCTCTAATTCTCTCCTTCTTCTCTCGGAGGACCTGAGCCCTAGGACCATGCCCCAGGACTACCTGACATGATGACTCCTTGCTGTCCCCAGTCCACCTGGCCGTGCTGCTGCTCCAGTTTCAACTGAACCGCGGCCCTAATCCATGCCCCAGGACTACTTGACATGATGACTCCTTGCTGTCCCCAGTCCACCTGGCCGTGCTGCTGCTCCAGTTTCAACTGTTCTGCCTTATTATTATTCGACCATGCTGGTCATTTATGAACATTTGAACATCTTGGCCATGTTCTGTTATAATCTCTACCCGGCACAGCCAGAAGTTGGCCACCCCACATAGCCTGGTTCCTCTCTAGGTTTCTTCCTAGGTTTTGGCTTTTCTAGGGAGTTTTTCCTAGCCACCGTGCTTCTACACCTGCATTGCTTGCTGTTTGGGGTTTTAGGCTGGGTTTCTGTACAGCACTTTGAGATATCAGCTGATGTACGAAGGGCTATATAAATAAATTTGATTTGATTTGATTTGAATTCTAGCTTCATGTCCACATCCTGGTTCAACCCTAATCCTACCTTCATGTTCACATCCTGGTTCAGTCCCAATCCTAACCCTAGCTTCATGTCCACATCCTGGTTCAACCTTAATCCTAACCCTAGCTTCATGTCCACATCCTGGTTCAACCATAACCCTAGCTTCATGTCCACATCCTGGTTCATTCCCAATCGTAACCCTGGCTTCATGTAGACATCCTGGTTCAACCCTATTCCTTCCTCCATGTCAACATCCTGGTTCAAACCTAATCCTAAACCTAGCTTCATGTCCACATCCTGGCTCAACCCTAATCCTACCTTCATGTCCACATCCTGGTTCAACCCTAATCCTACCTTCATGTCCACATCCTGGTTCAATCATAGCTTCATTTCCACATCCTGGTTCAACCCTAATCCTACCTCCATGTCCACATCCTTGTTCAAACCTAATCCTAAACCCAGCTTCATGTCCACATCCTGGTTCAACCTTAACCCTAGCTTCATGTCCACATCCTGGTTCAACCTTAAACCTACCTTCATGTCCACATCCTTGTTCAATCCCAATCCTAACCCTAGCTTCATGTCCACATCCTGGTTCAACCCTAATCCTACCTTCATGTCCACATCCTGGTTCAACCCTAATCCTACCTTCATGTCCACATCCTGGTTCAATCATAGCTTCAAGTCCACATCCTGGTTAAACCCTAATCCTAACCCTGGCATCATGTCCACATCCTGGTTCAACCTTAAACCTAGCTTCATGTCCATATCCTGGTTCAACCCTAATCCTAACCCTCGCTTCATGTCCACATCCTGGTTCAACCTTAATCCTAACCCTAGCTTCATGTCCACATCCTGGTTCAACCATAACCCTAGCTTCATGTCCACATCCTGGTTCATTCCCAATCGTAACCCTGGCTTCATGTAGACATCCTGGTTCAACCCTATTCCTTCCTCCATGTCAACATCCTGGTTCAAACCTAATCCTAAACCTAGCTTCATGTCCACATCCTGGCTCAACCCTAATCCTACCTTCATGTCCACATCCTGGTTCAACCCTAATCCTACCTTCATGTCCACATCCTGGTTCAATCATAGCTTCATTTCCACATCCTGGTTCAACCCTAATCCTACCTCCATGTCCACATCCTTGTTCAAACCTAATCCTAAACCCAGCTTCATGTCCACATCCTGGTTCAACCTTAACCCTAGCTTCATGTCCACATCCTGGTTCAACCTTAAACCTACCTTCATGTCCACATCCTTGTTCAATCCCAATCCTAACCCTAGCTTCATGTCCACATCCTGGTTCAACCCTAATCCTACCTTCATGTCCACATCCTGGTTCAACCCTAATCCTACCTTCATGTCCACATCCTGGTTCAATCATAGCTTCAAGTCCACATCCTGGTTAAACCCTAATCCTAACCCTGGCATCATGTCCACATCCTGGTTCAACCTTAAACCTAGCTTCATGTCCATATCCTGGTTCAACCTAATCCTAACCCTCGCTTCATGTCCACATCCTGGTTCAACCATAACCCTAGCTTCATGTCCACATCCTGGTTCAACCCTAACCCTAACTTCATTTCCATGTCCTGGTTCAACCCTAGCTTCATGTCCACATTCTGGTTCAACCCTAGCTTCATGTCCACATTCTGGTTCAACCCTAAACCTAGCTTCATGTCCACATCCTAGTTCAATCGTACGTTCATTTACACATCCTGGTTTAACCTTAACCCTAGCTCCGTCCTGGTTCAACCCTAACCCTAGCTTCATGTCCACCTCCTGGTTCCATCCTAGCTTCATGTCCACATCCTGGTTCAACCCTAATCCTACCTTCATGTCCACATCCTGGTTCAATCCCAATCCTAACCCTAGCTTCATGTCCACATCCTGGTTCAACCCTAACCCTAGCTTCATTTCCACATCCTGGTTCAACCTTAAACCTAACTTCATGTCCACATCCTTGTTCAATCCCAATCCTAACCCTAGCTTCATGTCCACATCCTGGTTCAACCTTAATCCTACCTTCATGTCCACATCCTGGTTCAACCCTAATCCTACCTTCATGTCCACATCCTGGTTCAATCATAGCTTCAGGTCCACATCCTGGTTAAACCCTAATCCTAACCCTAGCATCATGTCCACATCCTGGTTCAACCTTAACCCTAGCTTCATGTCCACATCCTGGTTCAACCTTAAACCTAGCTTCATGTCCACATCCTTGTTCAAACCTAATCCTAATCCTACCTTCATGTCCACATCCTGGCTCAACCCTGATCCTACCTTCATGTCCACATCCTGGTTCAACCCTAATCCTAACTTCACGTCCACATCCTGGTTCAATCATAGCTTCAGGTCCACATCCTGGTTAAACCCTAATCCTAACCCTGGCATCATGTCCACATCCTGGTTCAACCCTAATCCTAACTTCATGTCCACATCCTGGTTCAATCATAGCTTCAGGTCCACATCCTGGTTAAACCCTAATCCTAACCCTGGCATCATGTCCACATCCTGGTTCAACCTTAACCCTAGCTTCATGTCCACATCCTGGTTCAACCTTAAACCTACCTTCATGTCCACATCCTTGTTCAATCCCAATCCTAACCCTAGCTTCATGTCCACATCCTGGTTCAACCCTAATCCTACCTTCATGTCCACATCCTGGTTCAACCCTAATCCTACCTTCATGTCCACATCCTGGTTCAATCATAGCTTCAAGTCCACATCCTGGTTAAACCCTAATCCTAACCCTGGCATCATGTCCACATCCTGGTTCAACCTTAAACCTAGCTTCATGTCCATATCCTGGTTCAACCCTAATCCTAACCCTCGCTTCATGTCCACATCCTGGTTCAACCATAACCCTAGCTTCATGTCCACATCCTGGTTCAACCCTAACCCTAACTTCATTTCCATGTCCTGGTTCAACCCTAGCTTCATGTCCACATTCTGGTTCAACCCTAGCTTCATGTCCACATTCTGGTTCAACCCTAAACCTAGCTTCATGTCCACATCCTAGTTCAATCGTACGTTCATTTCCACATCCTGGTTTAACCTTAACCCTAGCTCCGTCCTGGTTCAACCCTAACCCTAGCTTCATGTCCACCTCCTGGTTCCATCCTAGCTTCATGTCCACATCCTGGTTCAACCCTAATCCTACCTTCATGTCCACATCCTGGTTCAATCCCAATCCTAACCCTAGCTTCATGTCCACATCCTGGTTCAACCCTAACCCTAGCTTCATTTCCACATCCTGGTTCAACCTTAAACCTACCTTCATGTCCACATCCTTGTTCAATCCCAATCCTAACCCTAGCTTCATGTCCACATCCTGGTTCAACCCTAATCCTACCTTCATGTCCACATCCTGGTTCAACCCTAATCCTACCTTCATGTCCACATCCTGGTTCAATCATAGCTTCAGGTCCACATCCTGGTTAAACCCTAATCCTAACCCTGGCATCATGTCCACATCCTGTTTCAACCTTAACCCTAGCTTCATGTCCACATCCTGGTTCAACCTTAAACCTAGCTTCATGTCCATATCCTGGTTCAACCCTAATCCTAACCCTCGCTTCATGTCCACATCCTGGTTCAACAATAACCCTAGCTTCATGTCCACATCCTGGTTCAACCCTAACCCTAACTTAATTTCCATGTCCTGGTTCAACCCTAGCTTCATGTCCACATTCTGGTTCAATCGTACGTTCATTTCCACATCCTGGTTTAACCTTAACCCTAGCTCCGTCCTGGTTCAACCCTAACCCTAGCTTCATGTCCACCTCCTGGTTCCATCCTAGCTTCATGTCCACATCCTGGTTCAACCTTAATCTTAACCCTAAATTCATGTCCACAACCTGGTTCAACCCTAATCCTACCTTCATGTCCACATCCTGGTTCAACCCTAATCCTAACCCTAGCATCATGTCCACATCCTGGTTCAACCTTAACCCTAGCTTCATGTCCACATCCTGGTTCAACCTTAAACCTAGCTTCATGTCCACATCCTTGTTCAAACCTAATCCTAATCCTACCTTCATGTCCACATCCTGGCTCAACCCTGATCCTACCTTCATGTCCACATCCTGGTTCAACCCTAATCCTAACTTCACGTCCACATCCTGGTTCAATCATAGCTTCAGGTCCACATCCTGGTTAAACCCTAATCCTAACCCTGGCATCATGTCCACATCCTGGTTCAACCCTAATCCTAACTTTACGTCCACATCCTGGTTCAATCATAGCTTCAGGTCCACATCCTGGTTAAACCCAAATCCTAACCCTGGCATCATGTCCACATCCTGGTTCAACCTTAACCCTAGCTTCATGTCCACATCCTGGTTCAACCTTAAACCTACCTTCATGTCCACATCCTTGTTCAATCCCAATCCTAACCCTAGCTTCATGTCCACATCCTGGTTCAACCCTAATCCTACCTTCATGTCCACATCCTGGTTCAACCCTAATCCTACCTTCATGTCCACATCCTGGTTCAATCATAGCTTCAAGTCCACATCCTGGTTAAACCCTAATCCTAACCCTGGCATCATGTCCACATCCTGGTTCAACCTTAAACCTCGCTTCATGTCCACATCCTGGTTCAACCATAACCCTAGCTTCATGTCCACATCCTGGTTCAACCCTAACCCTAACTTCATTTCCATGTCCTGGTTCAACCCTAGCTTCATGTCCACATTCTGGTTCAACCCTAGCTTCATGTCCACATTCTGGTTCAACCCTAAACCTAGCTTCATGTCCACATCCTAGTTCAATCGTACGTTCATTTCCACATCCTGGTTTAACCTTAACCCTAGCTCCGTCCTGGTTCAAACCTAACCCTAGCTTCATGTCCACCTCCTGGTTCCATCCTAGCTTCATGTCCACATCCTGGTTCAACCCTAATCCTACCTTCATGTCCACATCCTGGTTCAATCCCAATCCTAACCCTAGCTTCATGTCCACATCCTGGTTCAACCCTAACCCTAGCTTCATTTCCACATCCTGGTTCAACCTTAAACCTACCTTCATGTCCACATCCTTGTTCAATCCCAATCCTAACCCTAGCTTCATGTCCACATCCTGGTTCAACCCTAATCCTACCTTCATGTCCACATCCTGGTTCAACCCTAATCCTACCTTCATGTCCACATCCTGGTTCAATCATAGCTTCAGGTCCACATCCTGGTTAAACCCTAATCCTAACCCTGGCATCATGTCCACATCCTGGTTCAACCTTAACCCTAGCTTCATGTCCACATCCTGGTTCAACCTTAAACCTAGCTTCATGTCCATATCCTGGTTCAACCCTAATCCTAACCCTCGCTTCATGTCCACATCCTGGTTCAACAATAACCCTAGCTTCATGTCCACATCCTGGTTCAACCCTAACCCTAACTTAATTTCCATGTCCTGGTTCAACCCTAGCTTCATGTCCACATTCTGGTTCAACCCTAAACCTAGCTTCATGTCCACATCCTAGTTCAATCGTACGTTCATTTCCACATCCTGGTTTAACCTTAACCCTAGCTCCGTCCTGGTTCAACCCTAACCCTAGCTTCATGTCCACCTCCTGGTTCCATCCTAGCTTCATGTCCACATCCTGGTTCAACCCTAATCTTAACCCTAAATTCATGTCCACAACCTGGTTCAACCCTAACCCTAGCTTCATGTCCACATCCTGGTTCAACCCTAACCCTAGCTTCATGTCCACCTCCTGGTTCCACCCCAGCTTCATGTCCACCTCCTGGTTCCATCCTAGCTTCATGTCCATGTCCTGGTTCTACCTTAACCGTAGTAAACCCCCAGAAGAGGAAGCCACAAGCAAATCTGGTAGATTAAGGATTACGATTATATTCATACATAGAACATTTGGGATTATACCACCGCAAACCTCTACCTCTTGAGAGCATTGAACTTTTGAACTTTGTCTGTGGGCAGTTGTTTGAGCTGAACAAAATCTGTCCCTGGTACTGGGTGACATGACATATGGGTCAAATGTCTTCCCTGTCTCTGTGTGTTTGTGTGTGTGTTCTTGTGTGTGTTTGTGTGTGTGTGTTCAGCACGGGGATCAAAGCCTGTGGTCATGTCAGGGGTCCTTCAGCTAAGCTGATTGAGGGAGGGGTGTGTGTGTGTATGTGTGTGTGGTGCATAGCCTCAGCTCATAGCTCTGTGAAACAAAGCAGAAGCCATCTGCCCTTTGTATCTGTAGTGACTTACTGAGAAGAAAACCTAGAGGGATGTGGTCTAATTGACTGAAGGGTGTGAGCGCATGATTTTCCACATATGGTTTTTGCTAACAGGGGCATGTGCATACTCACTGGGATTTTTGCAGTTTGTGTGTGTTTTGTTTGTGTTTGTTTGTGTGTGTGTGTGTGTGTTTGTGTGTGTTTGTTTGTGTTTGTGTGTGTGTTTCTCTCTTCATTTACAGGATGGGGAGTTGTCTGGGACACACATGCATTAAAATGCAACAGACACAAATACACACACACACACACGCACGCACGCACGCACGCACACGCTCACACACGCTCGCACACACACACGCTCGCACACACACACGCTCGCACACACACACACACACACACACACACACACACACACACACACACACACACACACACACACACACACACACACACACACTCTGCTCCAAAAAGAGGGCTCTGCAAACAGATTCTCTCTGCTTTGATCTGAACAACTTTACTGTCTTACAAGGCATTGCATAAGGGAAGGGGGTGATAGAGAGAGAAAGAGTGAAATGGAGAGAAAGAGAGAAGGGGGGGTGAGACAGAGAAAGGAAGAGAGAGAGAGAGAGAGAGAGACAGGGAAAGTTTAGGGGGAGACTCCTGTGTCCAGTTGTTCTCAGAGCCAAGGCCCCATTAAATGTGTTTCCTTAGGGAACATTCACCTGGCCTTGAGTGTTTGAGGGCTGTGGATGCCTAGCGAATGTACTGTGGGAGCAGCTGGGGTCCATTTGGTTGGCTGTTAACCTGTCTGGGAGGAGGGGAGAGAGAGAGGGATGTAGGGAGAGAAACAGGGAGGGAGGTGGTATGGTGGGAGCAGAGGGAGGGAGAGAAAAAGGGATAGCGGCAACCCTGGAGCTCTTCAGCAGATTTATTTCTCCCTTCCTAAAGGGGTCATTCCTCCGTCATCCCTCTCTCAACATCAAACACTCCTCTGGGCTCTCAGTGGTCTTTTTTCCCACAGCGCTGCATAAACAAACACACATCTGTTATATCTCCCCCTGGAGTCTCTGCCTTTAACTCTCTCACTGACTCACACTCATTCCCTCTCTCTCTCTCTTCAACTCTCTTTTTCTCTTTCGCTCACAATCATTCTCCTCCTCCTCCCATCCCATCCCTCTCTCTCTCTCCACCTCTGACCCTCCACCATAATGAAGACAGCCCAGTCATTGTACAGCTGTGACCCCTACCAGCCAATAAGACAAGAGAGAGACGACAGAACCTGAGGGAGATTCTTCCCTGTCCCCTTACAGGAAAACATCTCCGCGCTCGCTGCGGTACACCGACAATTACAGTCACGCACGGGCAGACATCCTTTGGCAACCTCACACCTGAGCCATGGGTGGAATCGGGGGCTTGGCTTTGGGGAAACAAAAGCAAATATTTGATTCAGCCCACCAAGTTGGAGCATTGCTGGTGGGTAAAGTCCAGGTGGGTGGGGGGCTTGGGAGGTTGGCAGGCACTGTGTAAATAGCCATATAGTCGTATAATGTCTAGCTAGTGTGGATAAGCTGACATGTACATAGCCAGAGCCAGGGCAGTCCATCTCCCTTTTGTGATAAATGCAGTGTGTGTGTGTGTGTGTGTGTGTCCCGTCGATCAGCAGAACGGAGAGATCCGTCAATACAGTTTGTTTGGCTTGGCAAAGCTCAACGTTTCCCCTGCTGCTGATACTCTTATCCGCCGATCCACAGATTCTCATGGTGCAATTTCTCATGCAGAGAGCCTGAATAATCAGAACACTCGGAGAGGCTGCCAAGAAAGAGGATTGGAGCGAGAGAGGGGGAGAGAGGGGGAGAGAGAGGGAGAGAGAGAGAGAGAGAGAGAGAAACAGAGAATATGTGAAGAAGTGGAGGGCAGGTGTGTGTTGGATATAGAGGGAGGAAGCTAGAGAGAGGGATAGACAGATTGTATGCAGAGTAGATCTGGCTTCTCTCATTGCTGCTGCCACCTCCTTCTCCTCCCCTCCACCCCCCAGTGCTCTCAGTTGTGGCCGAGCGTCATCTTTCTTCCTGGCAGATAATATCGTGCAATTACCAGAGGAGAGGAGCGGGGCTCCGGCTGTCTGCCTGCCTGCCGACTGACTGTCCCCCCTCCCTCTGCTCCTCCTCTCTTTCTCTCCTCTCCTTTCCTCCATCTCCCTCTCTCTACCGCTGGGCCACAGGGAAGCTGTTTAGGTCTGCAGAGAAAGGCTGTATATCTAGACAGACGAGCTACTTTAAAAAATTTAACATGTCGGGAGCTGCTCCTTTTGTTTTAGCTTTCAAATAGAAGCATTCTTCTCATCTCTCCCCTGCAACTCTTCCCCAGGTCCTTGGTGTACAAGAGAAAGTAGTGCACTATGTTGTCAACTCTTCCCCAGGTCCTCAGTGTACAAGAGAAAGTAGTGCACTATGTTGTCAACTCATCCCTAGGTCATTAGTGTACAAGAGAAAGTAGTGCACTATCTTGTCAACTCTTCCCCAGGTCCTCAGTGTACAAGAGAAAGTAGTGCACTATTTTGTCAACTCTTCCCCAGGTCCTCAGTGTACAAGAGAAAGTAGTGCACTATGTTGTCAACTCTTCCCCAGGTCCTTAGTGTACAAGAGAAAGTAGTGCACTATGTTGTCAACTCTTCCCCAGGTCCTTAGTGTACAAGAGAAAGTAGTGCACTATGTTGTCAACTCTTCCCCAGGTCCTTAGTGTACAAGAGAAAGTAGTGCACTATGTTGTCAACTCTTCCCCAGGTCCTCAGTGTACAAGAGAAAGTAGTGCACTATGTTGTCAACTCTTCCCCAGGTCCTCAGTGTACAAGAGAAAGTAGTGCACTATGTTGTCAACTCTTCCCCAGGTCCTCAGTGTACAAGAGAAAGTAGTGCACTATGTTGTCAACTCTTCCCCAGGTCCTCAGTGTACAAGAGAAAGTAGTGCACTATGTTGTCAACTCTTCCCCAGGTCCTCAGTGTACAAGAGAAAGTAGTGCACTATGTTGTCAACTCTTCCCCAGGTCCTCAGTGTACAAGAGAAAGTAGTGCACTATGTTGTCAACTCTTCCCCAGGTCCTTAGTGTACAAGAGAAAGTAGTGCACTATGTTGTCAACTCTTCCCCAGGTCCTTAGTGTACAAGAGAAAGTAGTGCACTATGTTGTCAACTCTTCCCCAGGTCCTCAGTGTACAAGAGAAAGTAGTGCACTATGTTGTCAACTCTTCCCCAGGTCCTCAGTGTACAAGAGAAAGTAGTGCACTATGTTGTCAACTCTTCCCCAGGTCCTCAGTGTATACCTGGTAAAATTGTTATGTACTTGAGTGAAGACCCAAAAGCGGTTTTAACAGAAAACAGAGTTCTTTAATGAAAAACAGGAATGGCATAAATCCTCTTCCAACGTAGTCAATGGAACAAAAAGAACGTTAGTATAATGCAGGATGCACCTGCCAGGCAGACTCCGACAGGATAGGACAAGGTGGAAGCAAACGCGACGACAGCTTGCTTCTGGCATCAAAAACACAAACAAGAATCAGACACTGAAAGTAGCAGGAACAGAGAGAGAAATAGAGACCTAATCAGAGGGGGAAGGGAGAACAGGTGGGAAAGAGTGAATGAGCTAGTTAGGGGAGATGTAGAACAGCTGAAGAATGAGAGACAGAGAAGGTAACCTAAAAAGACCAGCAGAGAGAGACAGAGTGAAGAGAAAGGACAGGAACAGACATAACAAGACATGACAGTACCCCCCCCACTCACCGAGCGCCTCCTGGCGCACTCGAGGAGGAAACCTGGCGGCAACGGAGGAAATCATCGATCAGCGAACGGTCCAGCACGTCCCGAGAGGGAACCCAACTCCTCTCCTCAGGACCGTACCCCTCCCAATCCACTAGGTACTGATGACCACGGCCCCGAGGGCGCATGTCCAAAATCTTACGAACCCTGTAGATGGGTGCGCCCTCGACAAGGATGGGGGGGAGGGACGAGCGGGGGCGCGAAGAACGGGCTTAACACAGGAGACATGGAAGACCGGGTGAACGCGACGAAGATAGCGCGGGAGAAGAAGTCGCACTGCGACAGGATTAATGACCTGAGAAATACGGAACGGACCAATGAACCGCGGGGCCAACTTGCGAGAAGCTGTCTTAAGGGGAAGGTTCTGAGTGGAGAGCCATACTCTCTGACCGCAACAATATCTAGGACTCTTGGTCCTACGCTTGTTAGCGGCCCTCACAGTCTGCGCCCTATTACGGCAAAGTGCCGACCTGACCCCCTTCCAGGTGCGCTCGCAACGCTGGACAAAAGCCTGAGCGGAGGGGACGCAGGACTCGGCGAGCTGAGATGAGAACAGCGGAGGCTGGTACCCGAGGCTACTCTGAAAAGGGGATAGACCGGTAGCAGACGAGGGAAGCGAGTTGTGGGCGTACTCTGCCCAGGGAGCTGTTCTGACCAAGACGCAGGGTTACGAAAAGAAAGACTGCGTAAAATGCGACCAACAGTCTGATTGGCCCGTTCGGCTTGACCGTTAGACTGGGGATGAAAGCCGGACGAGAGACTGACGGAAGCCCCAATCAAACGGCAAAACTCCCTCCAAAATTGAGACGTGAACTGCGGGCCTCTGTCGGAAACGACGTCAGACGGAAGGCCATGAATTCGGAAAACATTCTCGATAATGATCTGAGCCGTCTCCTTAGCAGAAGGGAGCTTATCGAGAGGAATGAAATGAGCCGCCTTAGAGAATCTATCGACAACCGTAAGAATAACTGTCTTCCCCGCTGATGAAGGCAGTCCGGTGATAAAATCTAAAGCGATGTGAGACCACGGTCGAGAGGGAATGGGAAGCGGTCTGAGACGGCCGGCAGGAGGAGAGTTCCCAGATTTAGTCTGCGCGCAGACCGAACAAGCGGCGACAAATCGACGCGCGTCACGTTCCCGAGTGGGCCACCAGAAACGCTGGCGAATGGAAGCGAGCGTACCCCGAACGCCGGGGTGGCCGGCTAACTTGGCAGAGTGGGCCCACTGAAGAACGGCCGGACGAGTAGGAACGGGAACGAACAGAAGGTTCCTAGGACAAGCTCGCGGCGACGGAGTGTGAGCGAGTGCTTGGCTTTACCTGCCTCTCAATTCCCCAGACAGTCAACCCGACAACACGCCCTTCAGGGAGAATCCCTCGGGGTCGGTGGAGACCTCAGAAGAACTGAAGAGACGAGATAAAGCATCAGGCTTGGTGTTTTTGAGCCCGGACGATAAGAAATAACAAACTCGAAACGAGCGAAAAACAGAGCCCAACGAGCCTGACGCGCATTAAGTCGTTTGGCTGAACGGATGTACTCAAGGTTCCTATGGTCAGTCCAAACGACAAAAGGAACGGTCGCCCCCTCCAACCACTGTCGCCATTCGCCTAGGGCTAAGCGGATGGCGAGCAGTTCGCGATTACCAACATCATAGTTACGTTCTGACGGCGATAAGCGGGAGAGAAAAACGCGCAAGGATGGACCTTGCCGTCAGAGAGAGAGCGCTGAGAAAGAATGGCTCCCACGCCCACCTCTGACGCGTCAACCTCAACAACAAACTGACTAGAGATGTCAGGTGTAACAAGAATAGGTGCGGATGTAAAACGATTCTTAAGAAGATCAAAAGCTCCCTGGGCGGAAACGGACCACTTAAAGCACATCTTAACAGAAGTAAGGGCTGTGAGGGGAGCTGCCACCTGACCGAAATTACGGATGAAACGACGATAGAAATTAGCGAAGCCCAGAAAGCGCTGCAGCTCGACGCGTGACTTAGGAACGGGCCAATCAATGACAGCCTGGACCTTAGCGGGATCCATCTTAATGCCCTCAGCGGAAATAACGGAACCGAGAAAAGGGACAGAGGCGGCATGAAAAGTGCACTTCTCAGCCTTCACATAAAGACAGTTCTCCAAAAGGCGCTGGAGGACGCGTCGCACGTGCTGAACATGAATCGAGAGAGACGGTGAAAAAATCAGGATATCGTCCATGTAAACGAAAACAAAAATGTTCAGCATGTCTCTCAGGACGTCGTTAACTAGTGCCTGAAAGACAGCTGGAGCGTTAACGAGGCCGAAAGGAAGAACCCGGTATTCAAAGTGCCCTAACGGAGTGTTAAACGCCGTCTTCCACTCGTCCCCCTCCCTGATGCGCACGAGATGGTAGGCGTTACGAAGGTCCAATTTGGTGAAAAACCTGGCTCCCTGCAGGATCTCGAAGGCTGAAGACATAAGAGGAAGTGGATAACGATTCTTAACTGTTATGTCATTCAGCCCTCGATAATCCACGCATGGGCGCAGGGACCCGTCCTTCTTCTGAACAAAAAAAAACCCCGCTCCGGCGGGAGAGGAGGAGGAGACTATGGTACCGGCGTCGAGCGAAACCGACAAATAATCCTCGAGAGCCTTACGTTCGGGAGCCGACAGAGAGTATAATCTACCCCGGGGGAGTAGTTCCCGGAAGGAGATCAATACTACAGTCATACGACCGATGTGGAGGGAGAGAAGTGGCCTTGGAACGACTGAACACCGTGCGCAGATCGTGATACTCCTCCGGCACCCCTGTCAAATCGCCAGGCTCCTCCTGTGAAGAAGAGACAGAGGAAACAGGAGGGATAGCAGACATTAAACAGGTCACATGACAAGAAACATTCCAGGATAGGATAGTATTACTAGACCAATTAATAGAAGGGTTATGGCGCACTAGCCAGGGATGACCCAAAACAACAGGTGTAAAAGGTGAACGAAAAATTAGAAAAGAAATGGTTTCGCTATGATTACCAGAGACAGTGAGGGTTAAAGGCAGCGTCTCACGCTGAATCTTGGGGAGAGAACTACCATCTAAAGCGAACAAGGCCGTGGGCTCCCTAACTGTCTGAGAGGAATGTCATGTTCCCGAGCCCAGGTCTCGTCCATAAAACAGCCCTCCGCCCCAGAGTCTATCAAGGCACTGCAGGAAGCAGATGAACCGGGCCAGCGGAGATGGACCGGAAAGGTAGTGCGTGATCCAGAAGGAGAGGCCTGAGTAGTTGCGCTCACCAGTAGCCCTCCTCTTACTGATGAGCTCTGGCTTTTACTGGACATGAGGTGACAAAATGACCAGCGGAGCCGCAGTAGAGACAGAGGCGATTGGTGATTCTCCGTTCCTTCTCCTTGGCCGAGATGCGGATACCCCCAGCTGCATAGGCTCAGCATCCGAGCCGGCGGAGGAGGGTGGCAGTGATGCGGCAGGTGGCAGTGATGTGGAGAGGGGAGCAACGGAGAACGCGAGCTCCTTTCCACGAGCTCGGCGACGAAGATCAAACCGTCGCTCTATGCGAATAGCGAGAGCTATTAAGGAGTCCAGACTGGAAGGAA
Source organism: Oncorhynchus masou masou (assembly GCF_036934945.1). NCBI lineage: Eukaryota > Metazoa > Chordata > Actinopteri > Salmoniformes > Salmonidae > Oncorhynchus > Oncorhynchus masou. The sequence goes on along the minus strand of NC_088217.1, from coordinate 83,212,237 downwards.
CCTCCCGGGAGAGGATCTCATCCTTAACCTCGACGAGGAGACCCTCCAGAAAACGAGCGAGCAAAGCCGGCTCGTTCCAGTCACTAGAGGCAGCGAGAGTGCGAAACTCAATAGAATAATCCGTTATGGATCGATTCCCCTGACATAGGGAAGACAGGGCCCTGGAAGCCTCCTCCCCAAAAACAGAACGGTCAAAAACCCGTATCATCTCCTCCTTAAAGTCCTGATACTGGTTAATACACTCCGCCCTCGCCTCCCAGATTGCCGTGCCCCACTCACGCGCCCGTCCGGTAAGGAGAGAAATGACGTAGGCGATACGGGCTGCGCTCCTGGAGTAAGTGTTGGGCTGGAGAGAGAACACCACATCACACTGAGTGAGGAATGAGCGGCACTCAGTGGGCTCCCCAGAGTAACACGGCGGGTTGTTGATCCTGGGCTCCGGAGACTCGGAAACCCTGGAAGTGGGCGGTGGATTGAGGTGGAGTTGGTGAACCTGTCTTGTGAGGTCGGAGACTTGGACGGCCAGGGTTTCAACGGCATGTCGAGCAGCAGACAATTCCTCCTCGTGTCTGCCTAGCATCGCTCCCTGGATCTCGACAGCGGAGTGAAAAGGGTCCGGAGCCGCTGGGTCCATTCTTGGTCTGATTCTTCTGTTATGTACTTGAGTGAAGACCCAAAAGCGGTTTTAACAGAAAACAGAGTTCTTTAATGAAAAACAGGAATGGCATAAATCCTCTTCCAACGTAGTCAATGGAACAAAAAGAACGTTAGTATAATGCAGGATGCACCTGCCAGGCAGACTCCGACAGGATAGGACAAGGTGGAAGCAAACGCGACGACAGCTTGCTTCTGGCATCAAAAACACAAACAAGAATCAGACACTGAAAGTAGCAGGAACAGAGAGAGAAATAGAGACCTAATCAGAGGGGGAAGGGAGAACAGGTGGGAAAGAGTGAATGAGCTAGTTAGGGGAGATGTAGAACAACTGAAGAATGAGAGACAGAGAAGGTAACCTAAAAAGACCAGCAGAGAGAGACAGAGTGAAGAGAAAGGACAGGAACAGACATAACAAGACATGACAAAAATAATGGTTAATAAACAACTCTTAAGGGGGTGCCCTATAAAATCTTTTTATATATATATATATATATTTTTATTTTATTTTTTTAAATTATGTTCTCAGTTTTATTTTTCACACTTAAAATGAAAATTGTTCATAGAAAAACAATGAAATTGGATGTTCTGAGTCCATGTCATATCAACATTTTCTTTTTTAGGTCTGGAAGAACTTTTATTTTACTGTAATTCCCCTTTAATTGCGCGTCTAGAGAGTGAGGGATGTGCCATCTAATGTTCTGGTCTTATGATGGTTCTGTACTGCTGCTGCTAATTTCATGGCAAATTTGCAAATAACAAATAATAGGTACAAATAATATACTTCCTCATGACACACGTCTGCCAGCTAAGACTACTTTGGTTGACATTTAATTGAGAAGGTTTTGGGGAGATTATTTCTGTCCACCCACAAGACGGTTATCACATCAAATTTATCACACTGAGTGATAAACAAGCGTGCTCCACACAGACAGACGGGCAATATTGCTGGAAATGTATTGGCAGATATTGTGTTAGGTTTGGCCAATAGTGGCTAACCAGGGTGGGATAATGTCAGTGTTGTACTCTGAATTGTACTCTGAATTGTTTGGCGAGCTACTGGTAGCTGGTCTAGAGACTTACAGTGAATGTGACAGTCTCTTGGGAGACCCCCCTGCCCTCCACCACCAGTAAACATATGCCTTCCTATTGTATCTGGGTGTCTCCCATCTCCCAGAACTGTGATGCTGGAGATTAGGCATGGAGGACCATGAATCTTCATTACTTCTGATGAGGCCAAATGAGAACAAAGGTTTTGGGAGGGAGGGAGGGAGGGAGGAGGGAGGGAGGGAGGGAGGGAGGGAGGGAGGGAGGGAGGGAGGGAGGGAGGGAGGGAGGGAGGGAGGGAGGGAGGGAGGGAGGGAGGGAGGGAGGGAGGGAGGAGAGAGAGAGAGAGAGAGAGAGAGAGAGAGAGAGAGAGAGAGAGAGAGAGAGAGAGAGAGAGAGAGAGAGAGAGAGAGAGAGAGAGAGAGAGAGAGAGAGAGAGAGAGAGAGAGAGAGAGAGAGAGAGAGAGAGAGAGAGAGAGAGAGAGAGAGAGAGAGAGAGAGAGAGAGAGAGAGAGAGAGGGAGGGAGGGAGGGAGGGAGGGAGGGAGGGAGAGAGAGAGAGAGAGGGGGGGGTCATGCCTAATCACAGACAAGAGCTAGAGGGGCGTAATTTGGCAGGGGTGCCTTGAGGGTAAGCTCACCATGAAGCGCAGGAGGGGCAGGATTTGGCAGGGGTGTTTAGGGTGGCTGTGTTGAGTGGAAAACATTCTCTCTGCCTCAATCCTCTCTCATAGTGTGAAGCTGGTGCTGGAGGCGCTGTCGGCAGGCGCCGTTGTTGCCGTGACGCCTGGCGCCAGCGCTTGGCAGCGTTGCTCTGATTAGACACCTCTCCTGGGTTGGCTGTCACACTGAATAAACCTGCTGCCACACAAACACACAACACACACGCACTTACACAAACATACACGTGCGCTTACACACACACACTTACACATATACACATGCAAACACCTTGCTGTGAGCGATTGAGACAGAAACAACAGCAAGCGAGAGCACTTACTGTGGACCACGTGTCTCCAGCCAGCTCACACTCTTTCTCCATCTCTCCATAACTATACTTCTTCATCTCTCCATAACTATACCTCTCCATAACTAATCCTCTCAATCTCCCATCTCTCCATAACTATACCTCTCAATCTCTCCATAACTATACCTCTCCATCTCGCATCTCTCCATAACTATACCTCTCCATCTCTCCATAACTATACATATCCATCTCTCCATATCTATACCTCTCCATCTCTCCATATCTATACCTCTCCATCTCTCCATATCTATACCTCTCCATCTCTCCATATCTATACCTCTCCATCTCTCCATAACTATACCTCTCCATCTCGCATCTCTCCATAACTATTCCTCTCCATCTCTCCATAACTATACATCTCCATCTCTCCATATCTATACCTCTCCATCGCTCCATAAATATACCTCTCCATCTCTCCATAACTATACCTCTCCATCTCTCCATAACTATACCTCTCCATCTCTCCATAACTATACCTCTCCATCTGTCCATAACTATACCTCTCCATCTCTCCATAACTATACCTCTCCATCTCTCCATAACTATACCTCTCCATCTGTCCATAACTATACCTCTCCATCTCTCCATATCTATACCTCTCCATCTCTCCATAACTATACCTCTCCATCTGTCCATAACTATACCTCTCCATCTCTCCATAACTATACCTCTCCATCTCTCCATATCTATACCTCTCCATCTCTCCATAACTATACCTCTCCATCTCTCCATAACTAAACCTCTCCATCTCTCCATCTGTCCATAACTATACCTCTCCATCTCTCATCTCTCCATAACTAAACCTCTCCATAACTATACCTCTCCATCTCTCCATAACTATACCTCTCCATCTCTCCATAACTATACATCTCCATCTCTCCATAACTAAACCTCTCCATCTCTCCATATCTATACCTCTCCATCTCTCCATAACTATACCTCTCCATCTCTCCATAACTAAACCTCTCCATCTCTCCATATCTATACCTCTCCATCTCTCCATAACTATACCTCTCCATCTCTCCATAACTATACCTCTCCATCTCGCATCTCTCCATAACTATACCTCTCCATCTCTCCATAACTATACCTCTCCATCTCTCCATAACTAAACCTCTCCATCTCTCCATATCTATACCTCTCCATCTCTCCATAACTATACCTCTCCATCTCTCCATAACTAAACCTCTCCATAACTATACCTCTCCATCTCTCCATAACTATACCTCTCCATCTCTCCATAACTATACCTCTCCATCTCTCCATAACTATACCTCTCCATCTCTCCATAACTATACCTCTCCATCTCTCCATAACTATACCTCTCCATCTCTCCATATCTATACCTCTCCATCTCTCCATAACTATACCTCTCCATCTCTCCATCTCCATCTCTCCATAACTATACCTCTCCATCTCTCCATAACTATACCTCTCCATCTCTCCATAACTATACCTCTCCATAACTATACATCTCCATCTCTCCATAACTATACCTCTCCATCTCTCCATAACTATACCTCTCCATCTCCATCTCTCCATATCTATACCTCTCCATCTCTCCATAACTATACCTCTCCATCTCTCCATATCTATACCTCTCCATCTCTCCATAACTATACCTCTCCATCTCGCATCTCTCCATAACTATTCCTCTCCATCTCTCCATAACTAAACCTCTCCATAACTATACCTCTCCATCTCTCCATAACTATACCTCTCCATCTCTCCACAACTAAACCTCTCCATCTCTCCATAACTAAACCTCTCCATAACTATACCTCTCCATCTCTCCATAACTATACCTCTCCATCTCTCCATAACTAAACCTCTCCATCTCTCCATAACTAAACCTCTCCATAACTATACCTCTCCATCTCTCCATAACTATACCTCTCCATCTCTCCATAACTATACATCTCCATCTCTCCATAACTAAACCTCTCCATCTCTCCATATCTATACCTCTCCATCTCTCCATAACTATACCTCTCCATCTCTCCATAACTAAACCTCTCCATCTCTCCATATCTATACCTCTCCATCTCTCCATAACTATACCTCTCCATCTCTCCATAACTATACCTCTCCATCTCTCCATAACTAAACCTCTCCATCTCGCATCTCTCCATATCTATACCTCTCCATCTCTCCATAACTATACCTCTCCATCTCTCCATAACTATACCTCTCCATCTCTCCATAACTAAACCTCTCCATCTCGCATCTCTCCATAACTATACCTCTCCATCTCTCCATAACTATACCTCTCCATCTCTCCATATCTATATCTCTCCATCTCTGCATAACTATACCTCTCCATCTCTCCATAACTAAACCTCTCCATAACTATACCTCTCCATCTCTCCATAACTAAACCTCTCCATAACTATACCTCTCCATCTCTCCATAACTATACCTCTCCATCTCTCCATAACTATACCTCTCCATCTCTCCATAACTATACCTCTCCATCTCTCCATAACTATACCTCTCCATCTCTCCATAACTAAACCTCTCCATAACTATACCTCTCCATCTCTCCATAACTATACCTCTCCATCTCTCCAAAACTATAACTCTCCATCTCTCCATAACTATACCTCTCCATCTCTCCATAACTATACCTCTCCATCTCTCCATAACTATACCTCTCCATCTCTCCATAACTAAACCTCTCCATAACTATACCTCTCCATCTCTCCATAACTATACCTCTCCATCTCTCCATAACTAAACCTCTCCATAACTATACCTCACCATCTCTCCATAACTATACCTCTCCATCTCTCCATAACTAAACCTCTCCATAACTATACCTCTCCATCTCTCCATAACTAAACCTCTCCATAACTATACCTCACCATCTCTCCATAACTATACCTCTCCATCTCTCCATAACTATACCTCTCCATCTCTCCATAACTATACCTCTCCATCTCTCCATAACTAAACCTCTCCATAACTATACCTCTCCATCTCTCCATAACTATACATCTCCATCTCTCCATAACTATACCTCTCCATCTCTCCATAACTATACATCTCCATCTCTCCATAACTTTAACTCTCCATCTCTCCATAACTATACCTCTCCATCTCTCCATAACTATACCTCACCATCTCTCCATAACTATACCTCTCCATCTCTCCATAACTAAACCTCTCCATCTCTCCATAACTTTAACTCTCCATCTCTCCATAACTATACCTCACCATCTCTCCATAACTATACCTCACCATCTCTCCATAACTATACCTCTCCATCTCTCCATAACTATACCTCTCCATCTCTCCATAACTATACCTCTCCATCTCTCCATAACTATACCTCTCCATCTCTCCATAACTATACCTCTCCACCTCTCCATAACTATACCTCACCATCTCTCCATAACTATACCTCTCCATCTCTCCATAACTATACCTCTCCATCTGTCCATAACTATACCTCTCCATCTCTCCATAACTATACCTCTCCATCTCTCCATATCTATACCTCTCCATCTCTCCATAACTAAACCTCTCCATCTCTCCATAACTGTACCTCTTCATCTCTCCATAACTATACCTCTCCATCTCTCCATCTCTCCATAACTATACCTCTCCATCTCTCCATAACTATACATCTCCATCTGTCCATAACTATCTCTCCATCTCTACATAACTATACCTCTCCATCTCTCCATAACTATACCTCTCCATGTGTCCATATCTATACCTCCCCATCTCTCCATAACTATACATCTCCATCTCTCCATCTCTCCATAACTACACCTCTCCATAACTATACCTCTCCATCTCTCCATCTCTCCATAACTATACCTCTCCATCTCTCCATCTCCCCATCTCTCCATAACTGTACCTCTTCATCTCTCCATAACTATACCTCTCCATCTCTCCATAACTATACCTCTCCATCTCTCCATAACTATACCTCTCCATAACTATACATCTCCATCTCTCCATAACTATACCTCTCCATCTCTCCATAACTATACCTCTCCATCTCTCCATATCTATACCTCTCCATCTCTCCATAACTATACCTCTCCATCTCTCCATATCTATACCTCTCCATCTCTCCATAACTATACCTCTCCATCTCTCCATAACTATACCTCTCCATCTCGCATCTCTCCATAACTATTCCTCTCCATCTCTCCATAACTAAACCTCTCCATAACTATACCTCTCCATCTCTCCATAACTATACCTCTCCATCTCTCCACAACTAAACCTCTCCATCTCTCCATAACTAAACCTCTCCATAACTATACCTCTCCATCTCTCCATAACTATACCTCTCCATCTCTCCATAACTAAACCTCTCCATCTCTCCATAACTAAACCTCTCCATAACTATACCTCTCCATCTCTCCATAACTATACCTCTCCATCTCTCCATAACTATACATCTCCATCTCTCCATAACTAAACCTCTCCATCTCTCCATATCTATACCTCTCCATCTCTCCATAACTATACCTCTCCATCTCTCCATAACTAAACCTCTCCATCTCTCCATATCTATACCTCTCCATCTCTCCATAACTATACCTCTCCATCTCTCCATAACTATACCTCTCCATCTCTCCATAACTAAACCTCTCCATCTCGCATCTCTCCATATCTATACCTCTCCATCTCTCCATAACTATACCTCTCCATCTCTCCATAACTATACCTCTCCATCTCTCCATAACTATACCTCTCCATCTCTCCATAACTATACCTCTCCATCTCTCCATAACTATACCTCTCCATCTCTCCATATCTATATCTCTCCATCTCTGCATAACTATACCTCTCCATCTCTCCATAACTAAACCTCTCCATAACTATACCTCTCCATCTCTCCATAACTAAACCTCTCCATAACTATACCTCTCCATCTCTCCATAACTATACCTCTCCATCTCTCCATAACTATACCTCTCCATCTCTCCATAACTATACCTCTCCATCTCTCCATAACTAAACCTCTCCATAACTATACCTCTCCATCTCTCCATAACTATACCTCTCCATCTCTCCATAACTATACCTCTCCATCTCTCCATAACTATACCTCTCCATCTCTCCATAACTATACCTCTCCATCTCTCCATAACTAAACCTCTCCATCTCTCCATAACTAAACCTCTCCATAACTATACCTCTCCATCTCTCCATAACTATACCTCTCCATCTCTCCATAACTAAACCTCTCCATAACTATACCTCACCATCTCTCCATAACTATACCTCTCCATCTCTCCATAACTAAACCTCTCCATAACTATACCTCTCCATCTCTCCATAACTAAACCTCTCCATAACTATACCTCACCATCTCTCCATAACTATACCTCTCCATCTCTCCATAACTATACCTCTCCATCTCTCCATAACTATACCTCTCCATCTCTCCATAACTAAACCTCTCCATAACTATACCTCTCCATTTCTCCATAACTATACATCTCCATCTCTCCATAACTATACCTCTCCATCTCTCCATAACTATACATCTCCATCTCTCCATAACTTTAACTCTCCATCTCTCCATAACTATACCTCTCCATCTCTCCATAACTATACCTCACCATCTCTCCATAACTATACCTCTCCATCTCTCCATAACTAAACCTCTCCATCTCTCCATAACTTTAACTCTCCATCTCTCCATAACTATACCTCACCATCTCTCCATAACTATACCTCACCATCTCTCCATAACTATACCTCTCCATCTCTCCATAACTATACCTCTCCATCTCTCCATAACTATACCTCTCCATCTCTCCATAACTATACCTCTCCATCTCTCCATAACTATACCTCTCCACCTCTCCATAACTATACCTCACCATCTCTCCATAACTATACCTCACCATCTCTCCATAACTATACCTCTCCATCTCTCCATAACTATACCTCTCCATCTGTCCATAACTATACCTCTCCATCTCTCCATAACTATACCTCTCCATCTCTCCATATCTATACCTCTCCATCTCTCCATAACTAAACCTCTCCATCTCTCCATAACTGTACCTCTTCATCTCTCCATAACTATACCTCTCCATCTCTCCATCTCTCCATAACTATACCTCTCCATCTCTCCATAACTATACATCTCCATCTGTCCATAACTATCTCTCCATCTCTACATAACTATACCTCTCCATCTCTCCATAACTATACCTCTCCATGTGTCCATATCTATACCTCCCCATCTCTCCATAACTATACATCTCCATCTCTCCATCTCTCCATAACTACACCTCTCCATAACTATACCTCTCCATCTCTCCATCTCTCCATAACTATACCTCTCCATCTCTCCATCTCCCCATCTCTCCATAACTGTACCTCTTCATCTCTCCATAACTATACCTCTCCATCTCTCCATAACTATACCTCTCCATCTCTCTATCTCTCCATAACTATACCTCTCCATCTCTCCATCTCTCCATAACTATATCTCTCCATCTCTCCATCTCTCCATAACTATACCTCTCCATCTCTCCATCTCTCCATAACTGTACCTCTTCATCTCTCCATAACTATACCTCTCCATCTCTCCATCTCTCCATAACTATACCTCTCCATCTCTCCATCTCTCCATAACTATACCTCTCAATCTCTCCATAACTATACCTCTCCATCTGTCCATAACTATACCTCTCCATCTCTCCATAACTATACCTCTCCATCTCTCCATATCTATTCCTCTCCATCGCTCCATAACTATACCTCTCCATCTCTCCATAACTAAACCTCTCCATCTCTCCATAACTGTACCTCTACATCTCTCCATAACTATACCTCTCCATCTCTCCATCTCTCCATAACTATACCTCTCCATCTCTCCATCTCTCCATAACTATACCTCTCAATCTCTCCATAACTATACCTCTCCATCTGTCCATAACTATACCTCTCCATCTCTCCATAACTATACCTCTCCATCTCTCCATATCTATACCTCTCCATCTCTCCATAACTATACCTCTCCATCTCTCCATAACTATACCTCTCCATCTCTCCATAACTATACCTCTCCATCTCTCCATAACTAAACCTCTCCATCTCTCCATCTCTCCATAACTATTCCTCTCCATCTCTCCATAACTAAACCTCCATAACTATACCTCTCCATCTCTCCATAACTATACCTCCATCCATCTCTCCATAACTAAACCTCTCCATCTCTCCATAACTAAACCTCTCCATAACTATACCTCTCCATCTCTCCATAACTATACCTCTCCATCTGTCCATAACTAAACCTCTCCATCTCTCCATAACTAAACCTCTCATAACTATACCTCTCCATCTCTCCATAACTATACCTCTCCATCTCTCCATAACTATACATCTCCATCTCTCCATAACTAAACCTCTCCATCTCTCCATATCTATACCTCTCCATCTCTCCATAACTATACCTCTCCATCTCTCCATAACTATACCTCTCCATCTCTCCATAACTAAACCTCTCCATCTCGCATCTCTCCATAACTATTCCTCCATCTCTCCATAACTAAACCTCTCCATAACTATACCTCTCCATCTCTCCATAACTATACCTCTCCATCTCTCCATAACTAAACCTCTCCATCTCTCCATCCATAACTATACCTCTCCATCTCTCCATAACTATACCTCTCCATCTCTCCATAACTAAACCTCTCCATCTCTCCATAACTAAACCTCTCCATAACTATACCTCTCCATCTCTCCATAACTATACCTCTCCATCTCTCCATAACTATACATCTCCATCTCTCCATAACTAAACCTCTCCATCTCTCCATATCTATACCTCTCCATCTCTCCATAACTAAGAGTCCTGTCCATCTCATCCATAACTATACCTCTCCATCTCCACCATATGTAAACCTCTCCATCTCTATGGGATATATATATATACCTCTCCATCTCTCCATAACTATACCTCTCTCCATCTCTCCATAACTATACCTCTCCATCTCTCCATAACTATACCTCTCCATCTCTCCATAACTATACCTCTCCATCTCTCCATAACTATACCTCTCCATCTCTCCATAACTATACCTCTCCATCTCTCCATAACTAAACCTCTCCATAACTATACCTCTCCATCTCTCCATAACTATACCTCTCCATCTCTCCATAACTATACCTCTCCATCTCTCCATAACTATACCTCTCCATCTCTCCATAACTATACCTCTCCATCTCTCCATAACTATACCTCTCCATCTCTCCATAACTATACCTCTCCATATCTATACCTCTCCATCTCTCCATAACTATACCTCTCCATCTCTCCATAACTATACCTCTCCATCTCTCCATAACTATACCTCTCCATAACTATACATCTCCATCTCTCCATAACTATATCTCTCCATAACTATACCTCTCCATCTCTCCATATCTATACCTCTCCATCTCTCCATAACTATACCTCTCCATCTCTCCATATCTATACCTCTCCATAACTATACCTCTCCATCTCTCCATAACTATTCCTCTCCATCTCTCCATAACTAAACCTCTCCATAACTATACCTCTCCATCTCTCCACAACTAAACCTCTCCATCTCTCCATAACTAAACCTCTCCATAACTATACCTCTCCATCTCTCCATAACTATACCTCTCCATCTCTCCATAACTAAACCTCTCCATCTCTCCATAACTATACCTCTCCATCTCTCCATAACTATACCTCTCCATCTCTCCATAACTATACCTCTCCATCTCTCCATAACTATACCTCTCCATCTCTCCATAACTATACCTCTCCATCTCTCTAAACCTCCATAACTATACCTCTCCATCTCCCATAACTATACCTCTCCATCTCTCCATAACTAAACCTCTCCATCTCTCCATAACTAAACCTCTCCATAACTATACCTCTCCATCTCTCCATAACTATACCTCTCCATCTCTCCATAACTATACCTCTCCATCTCTCCATAACTAAACCTCTCCATCTCTCCTCCATAACTATACCTCTCCATCTCTCCATAACTATACCTCTCCATCTCTCCATAACTAAACCTCTCCATCTCTCCATAACTAAACCTCTCCATCTCTCCATAACTATACCTCTCCATCTCTCCATAACTATCTCTCCATAACTAAACTCCATAACTATACCTCTCCATCTCTCCATAACTAAACCTCTCCATCTCTCCATACTATACCTCTCCATCTCTCCATAACTATACCTCCATCCATCTAAACCTCCATAACTATACCTCTCCATCTCTCCATAACTAAACCTCTCCATCTCTCCATAACTATACCTCTCCATCTCTCCATAACTATACCTCTCCATCTCTCCATAACTATACCTCCATAACATCTCTCCATCTCTCCATAACTATACCTCTCCATCTCTCCATAACTATACCTCTCCATAACTATACCTCTCCATCTCCTCCATAACTATACCTCTCCATCTCTCCATATCTATATAACTCTCCATCTCTCCATAACTATACCTCTCCATCTCTCCATAACTAAACCTCTCCATAACTATACCTCTCCATCTCTCCATAACTAAACCTCTCCATCTCTCCATAACTATACCTCTCCATCTCTCCATAACTATACCTCTCCATCTCTCCATAACTAAACCTCTCCATAACTATACCTCTCCATCTCTCCATAACTAAACCTCTCCATAACTATACCTCTCCATCTCTCCATAACTATACCTCTCCATCTCTCCATAACTATACCTCTCCATCTCTCCATAACTATACCTCTCCATCTCTCCATAACTAAACCCATCTCTCCATAACTATACCTCTCCATCCTCTCCATCTCCATAACTATACCTCTCCATCTCTCCATAACTATACCTCTCCATCTCTCCATAACTATACCTCTCCATCTCTCCATAACTATACCTCTCCATCTCTCCATAACTAAACCTCTCCATAACTATACCTCTCCATCTCTCCATAACTATACCTCTCCATCTCTCCATAACTATACCTCTCCATCTCTCCATAACTATACCTCTCCATCTCTCCATAACTATACCTCCATCTCATAACTATACCTCTCCATCTCTCCATAACTATACCTCTCCATCTCTCCATAACTATACCTCTCCATCTCATCTCTCCATAACTATACCTCTCCATCTCTCCATAACTATACCTCTCCATCTCTCCATAACTATACCTCTCCATCTCTCCATAACTATACCTCTCCATCTCTCCATAACTATACCTCTCCATCTCTCCATAACTATACTATACTCTCCATCTCTCCATAACTATACCTCTCCATCTCTCCATAACTATACCTCTCCATCTCTCCATAACTATATCTCTCCATCTCTCCATAACTATACCTCTCCATCTCTCCATAACTATATCTCTCCATCTCTCCATAAATATACCTCTCCATCTCCCCATAACTATACCTCTCCATCTCTCCTAACTATACATCTCCATCTCTCCATCTGTCCATAACTATCTATCCATCTCTCCATAACTATACCTCTCCATCTCTCCATAACTATACCTCTCCATGTGTCCATATCTATACCTCCCCATCTCTCCATAACTACACCTCTCCATAACTATACCTCTCCATCTCTCCATCTCTCCATAACTATACCTCTCCATCTCTCCATCTCCCCATCTCTCTATAACTGTACCTCTTCATCTCTCCATAACTATACCTCTCCATCTCTGCATAACTATACCTCTCCATCTCTCCATCTCTCCATAACTATACCTCTCCATCTCTCCATCTCTCCATAACTATATCTCTACATCTCTCCATCTCTCCATAACTATACCTCTCCATCTCTCCATCTCTCCATAACTGTACCTCTTCATCTCTCCATAACTATACCTCTCCATCTCTCCATCTCTCCATAACTATACCTCTCCATCTCTCCATCTCTCCATAACTATACCTCTCAATCTCTCCATAACTATACCTCTCCATCTCTCCATAACTAAACCTCTCCATAACTATACCTCTCCATCTCTCCATCTCTCCATATCTATACCTCTCCATCTCTCCATAACTATACCTCTCCATCTCTCCATAACTATACCTCTCCATCTCTCCATAACTATACCTCTCAATCTCTCCATAACTATACCTCTCCATCTCTCCATAACTAAACCTCTCCATAACTATACCTCTCCATCTCTCCATCTCTCCATATCTATACCTCTCCATCTCTCCATAACTAAACCTCTCCATAACTATACCTCTCCATCTCTCCATAACTATACCTCTCCATCTCTCCATAACTATACCTCTCCATCTCTCCATAACTAAACCTATAACTATACCTCTCCATCTCTCCATAACTATACCTCTCCATCTCTCCATCTCTCCATAACTATACCTCTCCATCTCTCCATAACTAAACCTCTCCATAACTATACCTCTCCATCTCTCCATAAATATACCTCTCCATCTCTCCATAACTATACCTCACCATCTCTCCATAACTATACCTCACCATCTCTCCATAACTATACCTCTCCATCTCTCCATAACTATACCTCTCAATCTCTCCATAACTATACCTCTCCATCTCTCCATAACTAAACCTCTCCATAACTATACCTCTCCATCTCTCCATAACTATACCTCACCATCTCTCCATATCTATACCTCTCCATCTCTCCATAACTAAACCTCTCCAGAACTATACCTCTTCATCTCTCCATAACTATACCTCACCATCTCTCCGTATCTATACCTCTCCATCTCTCCATAACTATACCTCTCCATCTCTCCATAACTATACCTCTCCATCTCTCCATAACTATACCTCTCCATCTCTCCATAACTATACCTCTCCATCTCTCCATAACTATACCTCTCCATCTCTCCATAACTATACCTCTCCATCTCTCCATAACTATACCTCTCCATCTCTCCATAACTATACCTCTCCATCTCTCCATAACTATACCTCTCCATCTCTCCATAACTATACCTCTCCATCTCTCCATAACTATACCTCTCCATCTCTCCATAACTATACCTCTCCATCTATCCATACCTATACCTCTCCATCTCTCATCTCTCCATAACTATACCTCTCCATCTCGCTCTCCATAACTATACCTCTCCATCTCTCCATAACTATACCTCTCCATCTCTCCATAACTATACCTCTCCATCTCTCCATAACTATACCTCTCCATCTCTCCATAACTATACCTCTCCATCTCTCCATAACTATACCTCTCCATCTCTCCATAACTATACCTCTCCATCTATCCATACCTATACCTCTCCATCTCTCATCTCTCCATAACTATACCTCTCCATCTCGCATCTCTCCATAACTATACCTCTCCATCTCTCCATAACTATACCTCTCCATCTCTCCATAACTATACCTCTCCATCTCTCCATAACTATACCTCTCCATCTCTCCATAACTATACCTCTCCATCTCTCCATAACTATACCTCTCCATCTCTCCATATCTATACCTCTCCATCTCTCCATAACTATACCTCTCCATCTCTCCATAACTATACCTCTCCATCTATCCATACCTATACCTCTCCATCTCTCATCTCTCCATAACTATACCTCTCCATCTCTCATCGCTCCATAACTATACCTCTCCATCTCTCCATAACTATACCTCTCCATCTCTCCATATCTATACCTCTCCATCTCTCCATAACTATACCTCTCCATCTCTCCATAACTATACCTCTCCATCTATCCATACCTATACCTCTCCATCTCTCATCTCTCCATAACTATACATCTCCATCTCTCCATCTCTCCATAACTATACCTCTCCATCTCTCCATAACTATACCTCTCCATCTCTCCATAACTATACCTCTCCATCTATCCATACCTATACCTCTCAATCTCTCATCTCTCCATAACTATACCTCTCCATCTCTCATCTCTCCATACCTATACCTCTCCATCTCTCATCTCTCCATAACTATACCTCTCCATCTCTCATCTCTCCATAACTTTACCTCTCCATCTCTCATCTATCCATACCTATACCTCTCCATCTCTCATCTCTCCATAACTATACCTCTCCATCTCTCATCTCTCCATAACTTTACCTCTCCATCTCTCCATAACTATATCTCTCCATCTCTCCATCTATCCATACCTATACCTCTCCATCTCTCCATCTCTCCATAACTATACCTCTCCATCTCTCATCTCTCCATAACTTTACCTCTCCATCTCTCCATAACTATATCTCTCCATCTCTCCATCTATCCATACCTATACCTCTCCATCTCTCCATCTCTCCATAACTATACCTCTCCATCTCTCCATCTCTCCATAACTATACCTCTCCATCTCTCCATAACTATACCTCTCCATCTCTCCATAACTATACCTCTCCATCTCTCCATAACTATACCTCTCATCTCTCAATAACTATATCTCCCTCAACCCATTTCTGGTTCTCTCAACTCCCTTCAACTTCCCTTCTCTCTGCCCATTTCTCTCTCTCTGTCCACCCTCCCCTTCTCTCAGTCCATTTCTCTCTCTCTGTCCACCATGCCCTTCTCTCAGCCCATTTCTCTCTCTCTGTGTACCCTTCCCTTCTCTCAGCCCATTTCTGTCTCTCTGTCCAACCTTCCCTTATCTCCATTTCTGCCCATTTCTGTCCATCTCTCTCTCTGTCCACCATGCCCTTCTCTCAGCCCATTTCTCTCTCTCTGTGTACCCTTCCCTTCTCTCAGCCCATTTCTGTCTCTCTGTCCAACCTTCCCTTCTCTCAGTCCATTTCTGTCTCTCTGTCCACCATTCCCTTCTCTCAGCCCATTTCTGTCTCTCTCTCTCTGTCCACCATTGCCTTCTCTCAGCCCATTTCTCTCTCTCTGTCCACCATTCCCTTCTCTCAGTCCATTTCTCTCTCTCTGTCCACCATTCCCTTCTCTCAGCCCATTTCTGTCTCTCTCTGTCCACCATTCCCTTCTCTCAGCCCATTTCTGTCTCTCTCTCTCTGTCCACCATTGCCTTCTCTCAGCCCATTTCTCTCTCTCTGTCCACCATTCCCTTCTCTCAGTCCATTTCTCTCTCTCTGTCCACCCTTCCCTTCTCTCAGCCCATTTCTCTCTCTCTGTCCACCCTTCCCTTCTCTCAGTCCATTTCTGTCTCCCTCTCTCTGTCCACCATTCCCTTCTCTCAGTCCATTTCTGTGTCTTTGTCCACCCTTCCCTTCTCTCAGTCAATTTCTGTCTCCCTCTCTCTGTCCACCATTCCCTTCTCTCAGGCCATTTCTCTTTCTCTGTCCTCCCTTCCCTTCTCTCAGCCCATTTCTCTCTCTCTGTCCACCATTCCCTTCTCTCAGCCCATTTCTCTCTCTCTGTCCACCATTCCCTTCTCTCAGCCCATTTCTCTCTCTCTGTCCACCATTCCCTTCTCTCAGCCCATTTCTGTCTCTCTCTCTCTGTCCACCATTCCCTTCTCTCAGCCCATTTCTGTCTCTCTCTCTCTCTGTCACCATTCCCTTCTCTCAGCCCATTTCTCTCTCTCTGTCCACCATTCCCTTCTCTCAGCCCATTTCTCTCTCTCTCTGTCCACCATTCCCTTCTTTCAGCCCATTTCTGTCTCTCTCTCTCTCTGTCCACCATTCCCTTCTCTCAGCCCATTTCTGTCTCTCTCTCTCTGTCCACCATTCCCTTCTCTCAGCCCATTTCTCTCTCTCTCTGTCCACCATTCCCTTCTCTCAGCCCATTTCTCTCTCTCTGTCCACCATTCCCTTCTCTCAGTCCATTTCTGTCTCTCTGTCCACCCTTCCCTTCTCTCAGCCCATTTCTGTCTCTCTGTCCACCATTCCCTTCTCTCAGTCCATTTCTGTCTCTCTGTCCACCATTCCCTTCTCTCAGTCCATTTCTGTCTCTCTGTCCACCCCTCTCTCTTCTCTCAGCCCATTTCTCTCTCTCTGTCCACCATTCCCTTCTCTCAGCCCATTTCTCTCTCTCTGTCCACCCTTCCCTTCTCTCAGCCCATTTCTGTCTCCCCCTCTCTCCATTTCTCTCTCACCATTCCCTTCTCTCAGCCCATTTCTCTCTCTCTGTCCACCATTCCCTTCTCTCAGCCCATTTCTCTCTCTCTGTCCACCATTCCCTTCTCTCAGCCCATTTCTGTCTCTCTCTCTCTGTCCACCATTCCCTTCTCTCAGCAAATTTCTGTCTCTCTCTCTCTGTCCACCATTCCCTTCTCTCAGCAAATTTCTGTCTCTCTCTCTCTCTGTCCACCATTCCCTTCTCTCAGCCCATTTCTGTCTCTCTCTCTCTGTCCACCATTCCCTTCTCTCAGCAAATTTCTGTCTCCTGTCCACCATTCTGTCCAGCCCATTCCCTTCTCTCAGCCCATTTCTCTCTCTCTGTCCACCATTCCCTTCTCTCAGCCCATTTCTCTCTCTCTGTCCACCATTCCCTTCTCTCAGCCCATTTCTCTCTCTCTCTCTCTGTCCACCCTTCCCTTCTCTCAGCCCATTTCTCTCTCTCTGTCCACCATTCCCTTCTCTCAGCCCATTTCTCTCTCTCTGTCCACCATTCCCTTCTCTCAGCCCATTTCTGTCTCTCTCTCTCTCTGTCCACCATTCCCTTCTCTCAGCCCATTTCTCTCTCTCTGTCCACCATTCCCATCTCTCAGCAAATTTCTGTCTCTCTCTCTCACTGGCCACCATTCCCTTCTCTCAGCCCATTTCTCTCTCTCTCTGTCCACCATTCCCTTCTTTCAGCCCATTTCTGTCTCTCTCTCTCTCTGTCCACCATTCCCTTCTCTCAGTCCATTTCTGTCTCTCTGTCCACCATTCCCTTCTCTCAGCCCATTTCTCTCTCTCTGTCCACCATTCCCTTCTCTCAGCCCATTTCTCTCTCTCTGTCCACCATTCCCTTCTCTCAGCCCATTTCTCTCTCTCTGTCCACCATTCCCTTCTCTCAGCCCATTTCTCTCTCTCTGTCCACCATTCCCTTCTCTCAGTCCCATTCCTCTCTCTCTTTCTGGCCACCATTCCCTTCTCTCAGCCCATTTCTCTCTCTCTGTCCACCATTCCCTTCTCTCAGCCCATTTCTGTCTCTCTCTCTCTGTCCACCATTCCCGTCTCTCAGCCCATTTCTGTCTCTCTCTGTCCACCATTCCCTTCTCTCAGCCCATTTCTGTCTCTCTCTCTCTCTCTGTCCACCATTCCCTTCTCTCAGCCCATTTCTCTCTCTCTGTCCACCATTCTCTTCTCTCAGCCCATTTCTGTCTCTCTCTCTCTGTCCACCCTTCCATTCTCTCAGCCCATTTCTCTCTCTCTGTCCACCCTCCCCTTCTCTCTGTCCATTTCTGTCTCTCTGTCGACCCTTCCATTCTCTCAGCCCATTTCTGTCTCCCTCTCTCTGTCCACCATTCCCTTCTCTCAGCCCATTTCTCTCTCTCTGTCCACCATTCCCTTCTCTCAGCCCATTTCTGTCTCTCTCTCTCTGTCCACCATTCCCGTCTCTCAGCCCATTTCTCTCTCCACCATCTGTTTCCACCATTCCCTTCTCTCAGCCCATTTCTGTCCACCATTCCCTTCTCTCAGCCCATTTCTGTCTCTCTCTCTCTCTGTCCACCATTCCCGTCTCTCAGCCCGTTTCTGTCTCTCTCTCTCTGTCCACCATTCCCTTCTCTCAGCCCATTTCTGTCTCTCTCTCTCTGTCCACCATTCCCTTCTCTCAGCCCATTTCTGTCTCTCTCTCTCTCTCTCTGTCCACCATTCCCTTCTCTCAGCCCATTTCTCTCTCCACCATTCTGTCCACCATTCCCTTCTCTCCACCCCCCTTTCTGTCTCTCTCTCTCTCTGTCCACCATTCCCTTCTCTCAGCCCATTTCTCTCTCTCTGTCCACCATTCCCTTCTCTCAGCCCATTTCTGTCTCTCTCTCTCTCTCTCTCTCTCTCAGCCCATTTCCCTCCACCATTCCCTTCCTCAGCATTTCTCTCTCTCTCTGTCCACCATTCCCTTCTCTCAGCCCATTTCTGTCTCTCTCTCTCTCTGTCCACCATTCCCTTCTCTCAGCCCATTTCTCTCTCTCTGTCCACCATTCCCTTCTCTCAGTCCATTTCTGTCTCTCTCTCTCTCTGTCCACCATTCCCTTCTCTCCAGCCCATTTCTCTCTCTCTGTCCACCCTTCCCTTCTCTCAGCCCATTTCTCTCTCTCTGTCCACCCTCCCCTTCTCTCTGTCCATTTCTGTCTCTCTGTCCACCCTTCCCATCTCTCAGCCCATTTCTGTCTCCCTCTCTCTGTCCACCATTCCCTTCTCTCAGCCCATTTCTCTCTCTCTGTCCACCATTCCCTTCTCTCAGCCCATTTCTGTCTCTCTCTCTCTGTCCACCATTCGCATCTCTCAGTCCATTTCTGTCTCTCTGTCCACCCTTCCCATCTCTCAGCCCATTTCTCTCTCTCTGTCCACCATTCCCTTCTCTCAGCCCATTTCTCTCTCTCTGTCCACCATTCCCATCTCTCAGCCAATTTCTGTCTCTCTCTCTCTCTGGCCACCATTCCCTTATCTCGGCCCATTTCTCTCTCTCTGTCCACCATTCCCTTCTCTCAGCCCATTTCTGTCTCTCTCTCTGTCCACTATTCCCATCTCTCAGCCAATTTCTGTCTCTCTCTCTGTCTGGCAACCATTCCCTTCTCTCAGCCCATTTCTCTCTCTCTGTCCACCATTCCCTTCTCTCAGCCCATTTCTCTCTCTCTGTCCACCATTCCCATCTCAGCCCATTTCCTTTCCCTCTCAGCCCATTTCTCTCTCTGTCCACCATTCCCTTCTCTCAGCCCATTTCTCTCTCTCTGTCCACCATTCCCTTCTCTCAGCCCATTTCTCTCTCTCTGTCCACCATTCCCTTCTCTCAGCCCATTTCTGTCTCTCTCTCTCTGTCCACCATTCCCTTCTCTCAGCCCATTTCTGTCTCTCTCTCTGTCCACCATTCCCTTCTCTCAGCCCATTTCTGTCTCTCTCTCTCTGTCCACCATTCCCTTCTCTCAGCCCATTTCTGTCTCTCTCTCTCTCTCTCTGTCCACCATTCCCTTCTCTCAGCCCATTTCTCTCTCTCTGTCCACCATTCCCTTCTCTCAGCCCATTTCTGTCTCTCTCTGGTCCACCATTCCCTTCTCTCAGCCCATTTCTCTCTCTCTGTCCACCATTCCCTTCTCTCAGCCCATTTCTGTCTCTCTGTCCACCATTCCCTTCTCTCAGCCCATTTCTCTCTCTCTGTCCACCATTCCCTTCTCTCAGCCCATTTCTCTCTCTCTGTCCACCATTCCCTTCTCTCAGCCCATTTCTGTCTCTCTCTCTCTCTGTCCACCATTCCCTTCTCTCAGCCCATTTCTCTCTCTCTGTCCACCATTCCCTTCTCTCAGCCCATTTCTCTCTCTCTGTCCACCATTCCCTTCTCTCAGCCCATTTCTGTCTCTCTCTCTCTCTCTCTCTGTCCACCATTCCCTTCTCTCAGCCCATTTCTCTCTTCCCTCTCTCCACCATTCCCTTCTCTCAGCCCATTTCTCTCTCTCTGTCCACCATTCCCTTCTCTCAGCCCATTTCTCTCTCTCTGTCCACCATTCCCTTCTCTCAGCCCATTTCTCTCTCTCTCTGTCCACCATTCCCTTCTCTCAGCCCATTTCTCTCTCTGTCCACCATTCCCTTCTCTCAGCCCATTTCTGTCTCTCTCTCTCTGTCCACCATTCCCTTCTCTCAGCCCATTTCTGTCTCTCTCTGTCCACCATTCCCTTTTCTCAGCCCATTTCTCTCTCTCTGTCCACCATTCCCTTCTCTCAGCCCATTTCTCTCTCTCTCTGTCCACCATTCCCTTCTCTCAGCCCATTTCTCTCTCTCTGGCCACCATTCCCTTCTCTCAGCCCATTTCTCTCTCTCTGTCCACCATTCCCATCTCTCAGCCCATTTCTGTCTCTCTCTCTCTCTGTCCACCATTCCCTTCTCTCAGCCCATTTCTCTCTCTCTGTCCACCATTCCCTTCTCTCAGCCCATTTCTGTCTCTCTCTCTGTCCACTATTCCCATCTCTCAGCCAATTTCTGTCTCTCTGTCCACCATTCCCTTCTCTCAGTCCATTTCTCTCTCTCTGTCCACCATTCCCTTCTCTCAGCCCATTTCTCTCTCTCTGTCCACCATTCCCTTCAGTCCATTTCTGTCTCTCTGTCCCCATTCCCTTCTGTCTCTTTCTCTCTCTCTGTCCACCATTCCCTTCTCTCAGCCCATTTCTCTCTCTCTGTCCACCATTCCCTTCTCTCAGCCCGTTTCTGTCTCTCTCTCTCTCTGTCCACCATTCCCTTCTCTCAGCCCATTTCTCTCTCTCTGTCCACCATTCCCTTCTCTCAGCCCATTTCTGTCTCTCTCAATTCAATTCAATTCAAGGGCTTTATTGGCATGTGTTAACATTGCCAAAGCAAGTGAGGTAGATAATATATAAAGTGAAAGTATGAAGTGAAATAAACAATCAAAATTAACAGTAAACTTTACTGTTATCAAAATTACACATACAGAAGTTTTGAAACAATAAAGACATCACAAATGTCATCTTATATATATAGAGAGTGTTTTAACAATGTACAAATTGTAAAGGACACAAGATAAAATAAATAAGCATAGATATGGGTTGTATTTACAATGGTGTGTGTTCTTCACTGGTTGCCCTTTTCTCGTGGCAACAGGTCACAAATCTTGCTGCTGTGATGGCACACTGTGGAATTTCACCCAGTAGATATGGGAGTTTTTCAAAATTGGATTTGATTTTGAATTCTCTCTCTCTCTGTCCTCCATTCCCTTCTCTCAGCCCATTTCTGTCTCTCTCTGTCTCTCCGTCTCTCTCCTGTGCTCAGCTGTGGAGTGGAGAAGCCTCTAAATGACAGATCATTATCATGCTAATTAAGGTACTTTGTACCCGGGGCTCATCATTGCCCTGCTCATTAATGGGCCCGCTCACTCGCCGTTCAAATTGGATTGCATTTATTCCACTCTATTGAGGCTTGTGGCGGTCACCATGCATGCTTACTGCTTCCTGCTTCCAGCTCCCTGCTCCCCCTTAAACAATACACGCATGGTGCACGTACCCACCTCTGATTCCCCCCGCTTCCCCCATCCCTCCCTCCACTCCACCTCCCGTCAACACATTAAATGCACAGAGACCCTGTTTCAATTCCCCACCCTCCATACCCTCCTCCCTCCCTCCCTCCCCTCCCTCCCTCCCTCCCTCCCTCCCTCCCTCCCTCCCTCCCTCCCTCCCTCCCTCCCTCCCTCCCTCCATTCCTCCCCTCCCTCCCTCCCTCCCTCACTCCCCCTACTCTTTGATTCCCCCTCCATACCCTCCTCCCACCCTCCATAACATCCTCCCTCCCTCCATACCCTCCACCCTCCCTCCATACCCTCCTCCCTCCCACCATACCCTCCTCCCTCCATACCCTCCTCCCCCCTCCATGCCCTCCTCCCCCCTCCATACCCTCCTCCCTCCCTCTATCCATCTCTCCCTCACTCCATACCCTCCTCCCTCCCTCCCTCCATCCATCTCTCCCTCACTCCATACCCTCCTCCCTCCATCCATCTCTCCCTCCCTCTATACCCTCCTCCCTCCCTCCATTCCCTCCTCCCTCCCTCCCTCCATCCAACTCTCCCTCCCTCCATCCATCTCTCCCTCCCTCCATCCATCTCTCCATCTCTCCCTCCATACCCTCCTCCCTCCCTCCCTCCCTCCCTCCCTCCCTCCTCCCTCCCCCTCCCTCCCTCCCTCCCTCCCTCCCCCTCCCTCCCTCCCTCCCTCCCTCCCTCCCTCCCTCCCTCCCTCCCTCCCTCCATCCATCTCTCCCTCACTCCCCCTTCTCTTTGATTCCCTCCCTCTCCTCTGTCAACACATTAAAGACAGTGTACATGGGTTCAGGCCTGTTGAAATGGAGACCAAGTTCCTCTCTCTCTCCTGCTACAGCTGATAGGCTGAGAGAGAGAGAGAGAGAGAGAGAGAGAGAGAGAGCGAGAGAGAGAGAGAGTGTGTGTGTAAAGGAGACAGAAAAGACAGTCAACACAATCTCTTGTCTGGTCTCTCTGTTCTTTTAAGCACACACCCCCTTTGTCTTGCTGGTGGAGGGCCCTTCATAGACATCACCCTCCTTAAGCCTGGATGGGTCTTTAAAGCCCATTAACTGTTTAAGCTGTTTCAATACAGATCCGGTCTACTTTCGTGAACAACAGCAGCCAGTCCCCACATAGAACCTGTATACCAACCTCCAGCTGTGGCCTCTGCTCAACTCACACATGCGCAAGTAAGCTCACACACACACACACACACACACACACACACACACACACACACACACACACACACACACACACACACACACACACACACACACACACACACACACACACACACACACACACACACACACACACACATCCTTCTCTCCCTCACTCCCCCTCCTCTTTGATTCCCCCCCTCCATACCCTCCGCCCTCCATCCATCCATCTCTCCCTCACTCCCTCTCATCTTTGATTCCCCCCTCCATACCCTCCTCCCTCCCTCCCTCCCTCCCTCCCTCCCTCCCTCCCTCCCTCCCTCCCTCCCTCCCTCCCTCCCTCCCTCCCTCCCTCCCTCCCTCCCTCCATCCATCTCTCCCTCACTCCCTCTCATTTTTGATCCCCCCCATACCCTCCTCCTTCCCTCCATCCATCTCTCCCTCACTCCCCCTCCTCTTGATCCCCCCCTCCATACCCTCCTCCTTCCCTCCATCCATCTCTCCCTCACTCCCCCTCCTCATTGATCCCCGCTCCATACCCTCCTCCCGGCCTCCATCCATTCATCTCTCCCTCACTCCCTCTCCTCTTTGATCCCCCTCCATACCCTCCTCCCTCCCTCCCCTCCATACCCTCCTCCCTCCCTCCATACCCTCCCCCCCTCCATACCCCCCCCTCCATACCCTCCTCCCACCCTCCCTCCCTCCCTCCCTCCCTCCCTCCCTCCCTCCCTCCCTCCCTCCCTCCCTCCCTCCCTCCCCCTCCCTCCCTTCATCTCTCCCTCCCTCCATACCCTCCTCCCTCCCTCCATCCATCTCTCCCTCCCTCCCCCCTCCCTCCCTCCATACCCTCCTTCCCCCTCCATACCCTCCTCCCTCCCTCCATTCATCTCTCCCTCCCTCCATACCCTCCTCCCTCCCTCCATCCCTCCCTCTCCTCTGTCAACACGTTGAAGACAGTGTACATGGGTCCAGGCCTGTTGAAATGGAGACCGAGTTCCTCTCTCT
This sequence comes from Oncorhynchus masou masou, assembly GCF_036934945.1. Classification (NCBI taxonomy): domain Eukaryota; kingdom Metazoa; phylum Chordata; class Actinopteri; order Salmoniformes; family Salmonidae; genus Oncorhynchus; species Oncorhynchus masou. Next base: position 83,187,252 of record NC_088217.1, on the reverse strand, counting down.
CTCCTGCTACAGCTGATAGGCTGTTACCACGCATGAAGAGAAAGAGAGAGAGAGAGAGAGAGAGAGAGAGAGAGAGAGAGAGAGAGAGAGAGAGAGAGAGAGAGAGAGAGAGAGAGAGTGTGTGTGTGAAGGAGACAGAAGGGCCAGTCAACACACAATCTCTTGTGTCTGGTCTCTCTGTTCTTTTAAGCACACACCCCCTTTGTCTTGCTGGTGGAGGGCCCTTCATAGACATCACCCTCCTTAAGCCTGGATGGGTCTTTAAAGCCCATTAACTGTTTAAGCTGTTTCAATACAGATCCGGTCTACTTTCGTCACACACACACGCACGCACGCACGCACACACACACACACACACACACACACACACCCAGGCAGGCGAGCGGCGCGCACACACTGAGGAGAAACCATGGTAACGGGAGGTTTTGATGAATAGTGAAGCTAGGTTTGGAGATGAGTGGGATCCGCTCTGGAGAGGAGTACTCAGATATAAAGAAAGCCCCAGCTTCAATGAGCATATAACCGTTGTGTTCATACATGTCTGTGTTCTAATACTCTCTCTCTCTCTCTCTCTCTCTCTCTCTCTCCTATCTCTCTGTGTCTCTCTCCCTCTCTTTCTCTATCTGTCTCTCTTTTTTATCTCTCTCTCTCACACTCTGTTCCACTCCCCTCCCTCATTCCGCCTCTAATTGTCAATCAGTAATTCTTCAACGACCGCTGCTGAGCAATGATTTTTTTTTCTTCTACCCTCCTCCTCCTCCCTCTTCCTCTCCCACCACGCTCTTTCCTGCCTAATTGTCGGAGGGCGGCGGTGGTTAATGGAGGCGGTGTCCGCTGAGGTGTGTGTGTGTGTGTGTATGTGGGGGGGGGGGGTTAATATATGGCTGTGGGGTTACATAAACCTTTGGGCTCCCGCTGTCTCGGCCTCAGTCCCTTGCCGACAAATTGATGGCTTTCTTGAAAAGCCCCTGGAGGGAAAGGGAGGGGAGAGGAGGAGTAGTGGGGTGTGTAGTTGCTGAGGCGTAGCCGACAGGGATGTCTGGCTCCGTAAGTGGACCGGGAGAAAGACACAGTGACAACTGATAAAAGCTGCTCTGTTGCAAGCCGTACAGAGTAGAACGAGGAGGATGGTGTGCAGAAGAGAGAGAGAGAGAGAGAGAGAGAGAGAGAGAGAGAGAGAGAGAGAGAGAGAAAGAGAGACAGGGGAAGAGAGAGCATGCACTAGCGAAAGAAAGAGAGAGATAAAGGAGTTGAGCTCTCTGTTGAGGACTAATGAATAAGGCATCCGGCAGCTCCAATTAGCAAAATACAGCCTGCCAGCCAGCCAGCCAGCCTGCCAGCCAGCCTGCCAGCACGCTGCACACACTGGAGCAGCTCTTTGATAATGATGATCACATTACTGTATATGTTATGGTCCACCTCTGAGCTGTGGTGTGTTATTCTGAAAGCTCACTGTCCTCCCTCTCAGATAAAGATGGCTTCTAACCCAACATGACTACAGTGTTATGAGTTACAGGAGAACCAGGAGCTACAGGGAATCCAGCCTGCAGACAGGAAATGCTCCAGACCTCCATAAAACACTTGCTGGCCTCTAGACTCTCAGCTCTGTGAAAACACAGCTGGTTTCCCCTTCCCTCTGTAGTGAGCCCTGTACTGTCTGCAACCTCACACCAGCCTGGGGTATAGGCTGGTATCAGAGCTGTGGTAGCTTAGCTAACGGACAGGAAGATAGACACATACAAATGTGTGCGTGAGTGTGTGTGTGTGCGTGTGTGTGTGTGTGTGTGTGTGTGTGTAGAGAGATGGGTCAGGGTTCCTTGGTGGACGTTTGATGCTGAGCTCCAATCAGCCTCCTTTCATGTGTTCTGAAACACAGCTGGCGGCCGACCGCGCTCACACACACACATCGTCTTTTAAGTAGAGAGAGAGAGACGAGAGGCGGGAGAGAGAGGAAGAGAGAGAGAGACGAGAGGCGGGAGAGAGAGGAAAAGAGAGAGAGATGAGAGGAAGAGAGAGAGAGATGAGAGATGAGAGAGAGAGTCGAGAGGAAGACAGAGAGAGGCGAGAGGGAGAGAGAGGAAGAGAGAGAGAGTCGAGAGGCGGGAGAGAGAGGAAAAGAGAGAGAGATGAGAGGAAGAGAGAGAGAGATTGAGAGAGAGAGAGAGATGAGAGAGAGAGTCGAGAGGAAGACAGAGAGAGGTGAGAGGGAGAGAGAGAGAGACGAGAGGCGGGAGAGAGAGGAAAAGAGAAAGAGATGAGAGGAAGAGAGAGAGAGATGAGAGAGAGAGACAAGAGGAAGAGAGAGAGAGGCGAGAGGGAGAGAGAGAGAGACGAGAGGCAGGAGAGAGAGGAAGAGAGAGAGAGATGAGAGAGAGAGACGAGAGGAAGAGAGAGAGAGACAGAGGAAGAGAGAGAGAGACGAGAGGCGGAAGAGAGAGAGAGACGAGAGGAAGAGCGAGAGAGACAGAGGAAGAGAGAGAGAGACGAGAGGCGGGAGAGAGAGGAGGAGAGAGAGAGAGAGATGAGAGAAGGAGATGAGAGCTAAGTGTTTCCCTTGAACATCACTGTGAATGACCTCCTGTAACATCTCTGCAGCTCCATCCAACCGTCCGCTTCTCTATGATAACACCTTCCAGCATCTGCCCAGCATATCGCAAAACATCATGCAAGTCTGCTCATTTCCATACACGCACGCACGCACACACCTACACACCCACACCCACACACACACACACACACACACACACACACACACACACACACACACACACACACACACACACACACACACACACACACACACACACACACACACACACACACACACACACACACACACACACACACACACACAGAGTTGTCTGTTTGGGTGGATATTTGAGGGGGATATCTGCCTCTCTTTCCATCTCTCTCTCTCTCTCTCTATAAATATATATATATATTTCCCTCTCTCTCTATATATCTCTCTCTCTTTCCCTCGCTTTATCTATCCCATGTGTGACAAGAGTAACACATAACACCCCCCATTTCCCCTGCTGTCTTCAGCCCCCATAACACCCCCCTGCCACCCACGCTGTACCCCCTTCTCCACACACACACACACACACACACACACACACACACACACACACACACACACACACACACACACACACACACACACACACACACACACACACACACACACACACACACACACACACACACACACACACACACAGAGTTGTCTGTTTCCAGGAACCTGGGAGGTGGATATCTGCTCGTTCAGAGGGACGGCCCTCCACAGAGTGTCTGAGCTATAGAGGGGTCGCTTTTATAAGGGGGTGTGGTTTAGCTGAGAGGAGTTAACAGGCGGAGGAAGTGCTACGTGGTCTCTGTCTCATTGCCTCGCGCTCTCTCTCTCTCAATATCTTTCTTTCCCTCTCTCTCTCTCTCTCTCTCTCTCAATATCTCTCT